>NC_068355.1:65878285-65973285 GCF_020536995.1 Dreissena polymorpha | reverse complement strand
TCAAATCATAGAAAAACATTGTGTAGACAATAGAGGTCATAGTTTTCATCTGATCTTAATGAGTCAGGTGAGCGATTCAGGGCCATCATGGCCCTCTTGTTTTCCACTTGGTCTACCACCTTGTTTAATTTCTTATCATCGAAGAATACAATCATTTACCACAGACTCTTGTTGGACGGTTAACTAAAGTTAATACAATACGAGAGACGCCCCGTTCTTAAGGCCACCCTGTGTTTCAAGTGTCATAGCGTCCAATTTAAACACTTTAAACGTTGATTGTACCTGGGTGTTTAAGGTAGTCAACAAATCACGGCGTTGCTTTCAATTATTTTTTTTATATATTCTTTATCTTATAAAGTAATGGTGGTTATTTTTCGTTTGAAACACGTGACTGTTTGAAAATCTTATATCAAAATAGAATTGATGACATGTTTACCAATATTTCACAACTAAATCTAGGTTTGTGTTGTGTATGTTTTACCTGATCTTGGCTTAGGTATTTTGGTATGCATGTCTGCATTTAAATTGTGTAAGACGAACATTGTTCGTAAGTATAAGGTTCTAATGCGATAACAGATTATTTACACACAACAATACATGTAACTCAATTTAGATTAAAATGTCAACATCGTGATTATTATAACTACCGTCTTCGCCCGTATGGTCATTATTGTTGATGTGTGACATTCCAGTCGCACGTGATAAAACGTAATTTATCCGGGTACAGGTTGAGTTCCAGCTGGTATTCATGACGTTGCCGTGTGTTTATAATTTGAAGATGATCCTTGCTGTTTCTCATTGCGATCGTAGTTGAATTTGAAGATAACAATAAATAGGTTAATTAAAACAACAAACTGTTCACACTGCGATTTACATATGAACATCTTTGTATTATTCATGAACCAAGCTTGGTTTCATCCTGCCTTTCGAACTTCAGAGTTTAATATTAAATAAGAGGCCGCTTGCTGAACAATTGTTAAATAATACTATTGTAACAACTGTATACTATGGTATTTTATTGTGTGTAATTACGGCGGTGATGTACCGTGATGAAATTTTGTATTAGCCATACGCGTACCAAATTTGTATCGTCATTGATAAGTTCATTATCAGTGTTGGTTTCTGATGTGTATCATGTATTACATTATCATGGTCAAGTTGGCTGATTTTGACAAAAGGTTTTCTATGTATTGCCTCAATGATGTCTTTGCTGTTACGAATTCGGTCGAATACCATGGTACTACAGTACGTATTCGGTCTATTGAATCTCGAAGACGTGTTGAAAACAGATAAGAGCTGATTGCCTTTACGTGAAATGGTCCATACGAAGATCTGATATGATTCTATCGAAAGGTGTAAACCAAAACAAAGTTTATGACAATAGATTTTTACAATAGAAACTTGTTTATAAAAAAATTGTTATCACATAAGCTCGAGTAAAGAGGGATTGTAGTACGGGGAGATTGTTACAAAGACGGTGTCGGATGACAAAGGATGTAGAACAATGTTTCAGTGTGCTGGAATGCGAGGCTCTGAGTCAAATACAAAGATGGTCGTACCTAGCTTCGTCGATTTTCAATTCAGTTACTCTTTATAGTTGTTGATATAAATACTGATTAATAATCTTTGAATCAGCAATTTGATGAATGAAAATAGTTTTCGACGATCTCTTGACAATAACAAAGCTCTCTGCGGTATTTGGATATTTTGAAGACGGCGAGCTGTATGATTAACTCGACGGGTCCGAATCGATATTTCATTCACTTCAAATTATTTTTTCGTCTGACAAAATTTAATTTAATATCTATTTCATTAACTACAATTGACAGGTTTGTTATACCTAACAACCACCCCATATTAAGCATTTATCTGTAATTTTAATTAGTATAAGGCGTGAACTTAGTGTGTTTTTGAATTTGTAAATAACATCTTTATTACAATAATACCAGTGAATGGAATAATCAATAGTTGTTTTATTACATTTCCAAAGTCCTCAAATTATGCTGCAGGTTAACAAATATTTTTTATTTTAAGATTAGTTTGCTGGGACACCCGGATATAATGTAGGTATCATAAAAAATCAGCCATGGTCAACACACGTCTGTCAAAAATCCTACCATGAAAATGTAAATTGAATTCCGATTTTTGTTATAATAAAATTATATGGAACAAACATGTTTCTTTTGTTCATCTTAATTTCTAAAATGTTTTATATATTTCTGCCATAGCCTTCGTCAGAAGCATAAAACTATTATTTTTACGGTGAGATTTTGAAAGATCCACTTACAAGCTTTAACATAGTACATGTATTTATTAAGTGTGTGTCCAACACATTGGCTTCATTTGTATATAAACGCTGTTTCAGCGTTTTATTATAAGGAAAAAAAGCTGGTCGATGGGAGACTATCCTCGGGCGCGAGTAAAGATCGTAGCTGTAATATCAATATGGAATAGTGTTCACAAAGTATATATTGAGTCGCGTTCCGAGAAAACCGGGCTTGATGCATGTGCGTAAAATGTCGTCCCAGATTAGCATGAGCAGTCCGCACAGGCTAATCAGGGACGACACTTTCCGCCTAAATTGTTTTTTTGCTAGGAAGATACTTCATTTAAACGAAAAATGTCATAAAAGCGAAAAGTGTCGTCCCTGATTAGCCTTTTCGGACTGCACGGGCTAATATGTGATGACACTTTATGAACTTGCATTAAGCCCAGTTTTCTCAGAACGCGGCTCATATGTGGGTACTTTTGATAAAGGCACTGTAGTGTCGTTAATTGATTTTTTCTATTTTTACAGTCCTGAGTTCGAATCACATCGGAGCCGAGTATGGAGAATGGTGCATTGTTAATTGCTCGTACCAAAATGATGAACATATTAATGTCCATAGATACAAATTAGTGTGAAATGTGCGAGTATGATTTGCATAAATCGTTTCCTATGTTATGGCAAAATACTGACTTTTCTCCGGCTATTTGATTGGGAGGTTTAGGTGAATACCATGTGTAAATTTTCGGATTCTCTAACGAGAAATTAATATATGATATGCATATATTCGGAGAGCTTTTTGTCAAGTTCTGTTTAAGTTTGGCCTTTGAATTTGTTTGCATACTTGTTTATATCATTGATCATTGATCCAGATGGTAAAACTTTTCAGATGTTTATTCGCATTAAAACTGAGAATCCAGTACGGAACATATCGTCACACTACGCGTCGGTTAAATATCATGTGTAAATGTGCTTTTAAATAGTTTCTCCCAAAAACATCTAGTTCAGCTAGGCGTCATGTCAACAATAGAAAATCTGATATCCCTATCAGTTATATTATGGAGCTTGTGATTTAAGTTCATGTCACCCCATCGCCTTTATCGTACACATCACAACGAGGTAGTTTATTACCCTTATGCAGGAAATTGAAAGCTTTTCTACCAGAAAATCTGCAAGCATACAGATTTAACATTTTAAACAAGGTGGCATATGCCCTTGTTGAATTTTGGTCGAGAGCGAAACACACATGAAAACAAATCTTGTAACCGCGCGAATTTCGCCTTCAGGTATTTATCGATGGAAATTGACACACATTTATAAACATTTATATCAGTTATCAGATGACAGTTAACATTTCTGAAACGATAATTACAGTTGTCATGGTAATTTGATAATTCGGTGATTTGTTGGAGTTCGAAAGAAATGGGTGTTTCGGTATTTGTCGCCGACTAATTTTTTGTATCCGGGTAATAACTGTGTAACATTTATTTGAAAGCAACTCAAATAATTGAAATGCCGTTTTCTATGACCAAGTCAGTGAACGCAGTACACCCCAAATAGGGACTGTTCATAAAAGTTTAAGGTGGTTGCGTGCGTTTATTCGTCAAGGTGTCCCTATAACAGAGTAAGTTATAGTGACTGCAAATCGCTTTATCAGCATCTGATATATTCTGTTCACACGAATATACAGACACAACAGCTCCGTTGATATAAACAAATTCAAAGTTATTCGTTAGCGGTAAAGCCACCTTTAGTGTAGCCAAAGACATTTTACAATGTGATGGTTTACTTGCCCTTAAATTTTCAACAGAAAGTGTCCATGTCGTTTTTCAAACGTACATGTCTGTTATACTGCGTTTATAGTTTTGCGCATGAATAATATCAAACAAAGTTTTAATTAGTGTGTGTTTTTTTTCGTTTGCGAGACTTCAACATATTTTTGCCGCCTATGTTTAATAACGTGATTAATATATGCATTTATTTTGTGTGTCTTAAAGCATAACTATTTTTATAAGTCTGTCTGTCTGTGTGTGTGTGTGTCTGTCTGTCTGTCTGTCTGTGTGTGTGTGTCTGTCTGTGTGTGTGTGTGTGTGTGTGTGTGTGTCTGTCTGTCTGTCTGTCTCTTTGTCTGTCTGTCTCTATGTCTGTCTGTCTCTCTGTATGTTTGTCTGTCTGTCTGTCTGTCTCTTTGTCTCTTTGTCTCTTTGTCTGCCTGTCTCTCTGTCTGTTTGTCTCTCTGTCTCTCTGTCTGTCTCTCTGTCTGTTTGTCTTGTGACATATTTTTATGTACAGCCTCATTGAATTTTTTGCTTGGATGGGTGGACAAACTATACTTCGGATCGAACTGAACCAGTATATATGTATGCAATAATCCATCGTTTTCTAAATACAGTAAATCAGGAAACAAGCTCTGTCTTCATGTTAAACAAAACTTGAAAGGCTCGAATGTTCGCCGTAAAAACATCGTATGACAAGTGTGAACGTTACTTGTTCAAAGATTGTCGCATTTTTTGTCACATATTTAATACTTATTATTACAAAACACTGCACATCGGTGAGCGAAATAACACAATGCATTTCTTTTATATGTAAATACATTTTTTACGAGTTATCATGATAAGAAACTGATAAGATATGCAAATTCGGTGAATTGATATCCCCCGCCAATATGCTTCTGGACACAAAAGTGTTATATTTGACACTCAAAAAAGCATTTTTTTCAAGATACAAAGGGCCATAACTCCGTTATTAACAGATGGTTTAGTGTTTACCGTAGAGCTCGAGTGGGGGTAAACCTTTTTTTTTATTGTATTCTATTCATTCTTCAAAGTCTATTATTGCTTTATTATTGAGTTATTCCGATTTTTGCATATATAAAATTAAAGCATTTAATTCGACCTCAAAAAGCCAATATATGTGATCACATCCATTTATGTTCTTTCAAGATAGTCACCTTTGCTATTGCCGTCTGTAAAATACAAAAAAGAACACTTTTAAGACTCTTGATATCAATTTATAAACGGGGTTTAAAAGCATCTGATAACGGAGCAATTTAAACTTGTTTTTTTTTCTGCGCATTCAATAGCAACATATGAGTTATACCTTTTTTACATCGCCAAAAGAAAGGTTTCTCCATGAAATTCACAACAACTGTGATAATACAGTGATTCCCCTTGCTCTTTATCCAGGACGTTTATTAAATCCGCAGTTTTGCAGGTTGCCGTTGTTAAAACCCAAATAGCCATTTTCCTTCACAGCATGTAAGTTTCATAGATTAAATGTTGTAATAACGGAATTAATTTTGTATATTAGAATATTAATTTGCTAAATTATTTTCTTAAATATAGAATACAGAATGAAATGTATAAGTTGGCGTTTAAGCGTTTATATAACACTTGTCAACAAAATGTGAGATCGAAAGTAGGAAATAGCACAGGTAATTACAGGTGCCGTTGAAAAACCGCAAATAGCCGCTTGGCAACACGGCATGTGAGTTTATTGATAAAATGCTGTAATTACGGCATTTATTGTGTACATTAAAATAGGTATTTGCTTAAGTGTTGGATTTAATGTAGAAAACAGAATGAAATAAAGGTGTTGGTCTTTTAGCGTCTGTATAACACATTTAAACGAAATGTGAAATCGAAAGTAGGAAATAACACAGGCAATTTCAGAGGTTGCCTAGTATTAATTAATATAACATTTATGTTATGTGAATGATATTAACGTTTTGTTGGAATACTTTAATTTATTATATTTTCATTATGTCCTCTCTATTGTAAAAATGTAGAAATGACACAACATATAGCAGCAATCCATGTTCGTATAATGTAAATATGATAACGGTGAAATGTGTTGGTATTCATTTTGTGTGGAGTATGTGCTTTTTGTTGTTAAATTGTATAATACAATATATCATAACGGATATTATAGCTAGTGGCAACGAGTGCATACATTACCTTTTTTCTGACGTAAACATTCTAACATTTATCGGATACTTTGCATTTAAATAGTTTTCATGTTTTGATTGTTGTTTGCTAATGACAAATAAACATACAATCAAAGAACCGTCGGCACAGTTAACTTACAGACAAGCATATTTCGAACAGAATAGTTCAATGTTCAACTGGTAATTAAATTGCAAATTCATTAAAACTTGAAACGCGATGGTGTAATAAAAAAGCAAGCATTTAACATCGGAATGTCGGATTGAAACTTTCGAATTGAATTTCTATACTGTGCATTCATGTATTATCAATGACATTCTGACGGTTTTTGTGTCGCCTGACAATGTGACTATCAAAACTTCTGTGTCCCTTCAGATATTGCTTTCATATTCGGTATGCATGTGTATCAGGACAACACCTTTCGATGCGCATACAATTTTTTACCCCTGTGAAGACTGACAGGCAGACAGGCAGACAGGCAGGCAGGCAGGCATACACCATTAACCAAATTAACCAGGATCAGACCCAACGACCAAAATGAAGTTGTAAAGCAGGGTGTCAAGTTGTTACACAAACGTACATACATGATTAAACATCGCGTGTTGCTTATCGAACCAGATTGACTTTGAACCGTTTACATTTAACAAATAAGAATTGTCATAAAATGAAGTGCGAGTTTAAGAAAATCATATTATACTAGACAAATGAGTTTGGTGCTAGTTATTTTAAACACTATTATATCATCATTTGAATCGAAACGAATATAATTGTAATAGTTTCATTACAATATATGAGTATATTAATACACAAGCCTGAAAGGCAGACAATTCATCTAACATGGAATAAATAATTGGTTTGGTAGTTGAACAAATAACGTTTTATAAAATATATTTCAGTTGGTTAATATTTTCCGAATGAAAAACTGTGTGAGAAGTATACAATTCATGAAACACAACAATAAGAGAATAAAATATTTGAAACATTAAACAGTAAATTCGCAGGAAGAGAGAGTATTTTAAGTTCAGAATCATGTTAAACACTCCACAAAAAGATGATTATAAATCATATGGGCGTGGATAAATACAACAACAGAGAGTATGTGGAAAGAACTATTAAAAGTAAGGTAAAGCAATAATTATGCATACAGAAGTAAGGTATATGTTAAAATGCATAGAGGCGAAGAACATCAAACAATTACATCATTGAATAAGCCCTATGTGGTAGCAAAACGATCTGCGTTGCATACAATGTCACAATGTAAATATAAAGACAATTTAACTATAACCAACATTAGGCAGCTTTCAAAGCAATGGCGAAATAGAATAGTGTCTGTCCTTTCCTGCGGATCTCCTGTTTAAAGCCACACACCTTGAAATGAAGTACACGTTAATCAATGCATATATATGCAATTTGAAAGTGTGCAAAATTTTCATTAAATCTATAGCCTAGTTAGCAAGTAATTTGTTATTTTTTCAAATTTTAAACCGAAAGTAAGATGTTTATACTTATTCGTCAATTTCGACACACGCGATTATTTTTAAGTTTTAAAGCGCAAAAAGACGGATTTCTACCTTGTTACCACCAGATATATTCTAATTGAGATAGATAAAATTAAATCTATAGCCTAGTTAGCATGTAATTTATTATTTTTCAAACGGTACCGCATTTAAAATCGAAAGTAGGATTTTTGGGACGTATACGTTCATTTCGACAAACGCGATTATTTTATAAGTTTAAAGCGAAAAAGAGATGGATTTCTACCTTGTAACCACCAGATATATTCTAATTGGCATAGAAAAAATATGTTTCTTATTTATACTTAAATTTACTATGTCATGTATTTTATTTCAAGGTGTGTGGCTTTAAGGGGTTAATAAACTGTGGCTTTAACGGGTTAATAAACATTAAAAGTACGATGTTTTGATGAGGCACACTGATTTATTATGTAATAATTTTTATCACTTCTTTAAGGACGATACACTTAGATAATAAATGATGTTTGGTGTAACTTGTTTTGTTATGTATTTCAAGTATAAATAGATATTTACTTGATGTATTTGTCTATAACAGTTTATATACGCATGGTAGATTGTGAAGCATATTGACTAAACATTATATTTATATCATTATATACTGCGTATTACGCATAGTATTATTTAGTCCTTAGCTATACCCTTAAATGTTACTCCAGCAAATTGGTATTCTTAGAAAAGGTGTTCGAGTGTTCCTACCTCCCGGCAAAATAAGCAACATGGTGAGTTATATATAAGTTCCATTTACCAATATTTTGATTCGTGAAATTTTTTCGGTTTAAAATATATTGTATTTAAATTGTCGAATGTTTGTATTCTCTATTATTTTGTGTATAGTAAGATATACAGAGTGCCAGTTTATTTTAAACTTTTATTTGGAAAGCATTGCGCAGTTAAGAAATAAAACTAAACATTGAAAATGAAATTCGGCGAGTTACCAAGTAAAAGATGTGTTTTTGAAACACTATGTCCCCCATATGTTTGATCTTTGACCTTGAAGGATGACCTTGACATTGACCTTTCACCACTCAAAATGTGCAGCTCCATGAGATACACGTGCATGCCAAATATCAAGTTGCTATCTTCAATATTTGAGAGGTTACGGCCAATGTTATTGCTTGACACAAACAAACCAACCAACCAACAAACAAACAAACAGACAGGGCAAAAACAATATGTCCCCCAGTATAGACTGGGTACATAAAAAGACGTGTGTGGAAATGCGACTAAAATAAAAAAAAGAGATCTTTCTTAAAACATAAATAACAATACTGGTATTTATTAGGTTAACAACGGAAAGTATAAATGAATATGCATGTTATCCGTTGCTTTTCTGCACATAAGCTTTTATGTACTCATGATATTTTCATGAATGTATACGCATATCCCTATTATTATGTTGCGGGTATTCTCATTTTTTGCGCTATTTATTACATATATTCAGGGTCTTGTTATAGACGAAATTGATTCAGAACGAGCTATTTTGTAAGGAAAATTAACTTTCTTAAGAATAGTAGAGTAGAAGGTACAGCATTAAAATATACAGTAAATTATATGTAAAATAAATTTTGAAGCACAGTTATAATAAACAATAAATAAATCCTACGTAAAGGTTAACATACCTGATAACCACGTAGAATAAACAATAAAATATTTAAGTTATTAACATAATGTCCAAAAAAGTAATGTCAATCCTTAACTACAAAGTGCCGCACTTAGTAAAATAATACAAGCAACAAGTAAATATCAAAAGGTAAATAACTGTACCCCAAATGTGAAAGAGTAGAGTAAAAGGTTGTCCAAGAGGGTATGCGTCGGTTTAAACAACCTACGGGCGGGACTTAGAACAAGCTTACTTTCTGAATATCCAATCACGATTTATGAGCAATCTCAGGAGCCTCCGATAAATAATGTTTATTCGCTCAAGAATAAACTGTCTTATTCAACGCAAAGGCTATTTTCCTACCTAAGGGAACGCCGAAACCAAAAATCCCAATGTTATAACCCATCCTACCCAGTCTACACATAGACTCGCCCACTAAGTATAAAACCACTGCCCGTGCAAACTGTCGGCCTTTTACGAGCTCGTCGCATATCCAGGGTCCGGTTTAATGAAAAACTACAAAACCCGACTGTAGTCGGTTGACTGTGTGGTCGACCGTTACTCGTTGGCCGCCAACTGACCGTTCGTCGCATTCAAGGAGCAAGTTGCCGCGACTGTGGTCGCACGACGGTGTTGTCAGTTGCTGGAGGGAAAGCACGGGCAATTAATGACCGAGGCAAACAAGCGGAAAAAGTGGCAGGTATTTCGGCAGCCATAAACGCGAGTGGGGTGGCGTTGAGGACAGCAGACTCATGTAAACAAATAGCTACGGGACATAAAGAGGAATGCACTATACTGACCACTCGTCGCATTCAAGGTACCAACAGGAGACTCCCAGACAGTCTGAGACGACGCCAAGACCGCCTTGACACCTGTAGGAGACTCCCAGACAGTCTTCGACGGTGCAAGACAGTCTCCCAGACCGGCGGATCGCCAGCAGGAGATATCCTTTTAGAGCTTGTTATCGAAAAATAAACCTTCTGGAGGGAAAGCACGGGCCATTGGTGACCGAGGCAAACAAGCGGAAACGTGGCAGGAGATTGTGGCAGCCATAAACGCGCGTGCGGTGGATTTGAGGACAGCAGACACTTAACATAACTTAAATTACGGAACATAAAGAGGAATGCACTAGACTGACACTCGTCGCATTCAAGGTACCAACAAGAGACTCCCAGACAGTCTGAGACGACGCCAAAACCTTCTTGACACCTGCAGGAGACTCCCATACAGTCTGCGACGGTGCCAAGACCGTCTTGGCACCGGCAGGATACTCGAAGACGGCCTGCGACAGTGCCAATACCTTGGCACCGGCAGGAGACTTTCAGACAGTCTTTGACGGTGCTAGACAGTCTCTCAAACCGGAGGGGCACCTGCAGCAGATCCCAAGACAGTCTGCAACGTTACCAGACAGTCTCTCAGACCGGAAGTGCACCTGCAAGAGACTCCAAGACAGTCTTTAACAGTGCCAGACAGTCTCTCACTCCGCCGAAGACTGTTTGGGAATCTCCTGCATGTGCCCAGACGGTCTTTTCACCGTCGCAAACTGTCTGAGAGTCTCCTGCAGGTGCCCCGAGGGTTTGGGAGACTGTCTGACACCGTCTGGGAGTCTCCTGCAGGTGCCCGGACGGTCTTGGCACGGTCACAGAATGTCTGGTAGTCTATTGCAGGTGCCCAGACGTTATTGGCAACATTGCAGACTGTTCGGGAGTCTCCTGCAGCTGCCTAGACTGTCTTGGCACCGTCGCAGACTGTCTTGGAGTTCCTGCAGGTGCCCCAGCGGTCTGGGAGACTGTATGTGAGTCTCCGGCTGGTGCCCAGAAAGTCTTGACATCGTCGCAGACTGTCTGAGAGTCTCTTGCAGGTGCCCTGACGGTCTGGGAGAATTTCTTGCATCGTCTGGGAGTCTCCTGCAGGTGCCCTGACGGTCTTGGCACCTTCGCAGACTGTCTGGGTGTCTCTTGCTTGTGCCCTGTCGGTCTGGTATATTGTCTGGCACCGTGTGCGAGTCTCCTGCCGGCGCCCAGACGGTCTTTCCAACGTCACATAATGTTTTGGAGTCTCCTGCCGGTGCCCCGACGGTCTGGGAGAACGTCTGGAACCGTCTGGGAGTCTCCTGCCGGTACCAAGACGGCATTGGCATCGTCGTCGACTGTCTGAGAGTCTCTTGCAGGTGCCCCGGAGATTTGGGAGACTGTCTTGCACAGTCTGGGATTCTCCTGCAGGTGCCCAGACGGTCTTGGCACCATCTTAGACTGTCTTGGAGTGTCCTGCAGGTGCGTCACCGGTCTTGAAAACTGGCACCGTCGCACACTGTCTGAGAGTCTCCTGCAGGTGCCTCGCCTGTCATTAAGACTCTCTGGTACCGTCACAGACTGTCTGGATGTCTGCTGCAGCTGCCCAGATGGTCTTTGCACCGTCGCAGACTGTCTTGAAGTCTTCGGCAGGTGCCCAGCTGGTCTGGGAGACCATCTGAAACCGTCGCAGACTGTCTGGGATTGACCTACAGGTGCCCAGACTATCTTGGTACCGTCGCAGATTGTGTGGGAGACTCCGTGCACGGGTTTTGGATGCCGACAAAGCGTCAAGCGACGAACAATCGTTGTGTGAGGGGTGGACTGCGGTCGCTCGACAGTATGTCGAACTACGCGCGGTCGACTGACGATCTTCGCTCTCTATTAAACCCTGTTATCGTTGCACGACGATTATTCGCTAGTACAACCATAGTCGCCCGACCATGGTCGCTCTCATTAAACCGGACCCAGGCTCCTGCGTAATTGTTTGTACCAGTGTTTGAGAACAAATTATTGTGTTCATCGGCATAGTTTCTACGAACACACTTCCCGCTTATCACGGGGGATAGTCATTATCTACTTAAATTTCCCGCCGTTATCGGGGGAATCTGTGTAATACAAATGATCCCAGCCTTGACATTATTATGCCTAGCCTTTAAGAGAATGAATTGCGTAGTTAAACTGTTTGGCGTTTGTCGTTGAATAATAGACAAATAGTATATTTCGGCATATTTAGAGTTTGATTTTTCCTATTTTTCAAGTTCATAGGTCAACCGATTCTCCTACCTGTAACCCGAAGAACTTTGACTTAATATATAGTGTTGAAGATATAAAGATTTAAAGTACTGAATATAGAATTCATAAGTACTAAATATAGAATTCATTAAGTATATATATATATGGAACCATGTATGTGACTTCGACCCCTTGAAATTCAGATATCGGCACAACAACCAGTCTCCGAAGCTCACTAGTCCAGCAAAATCTAGGATTCGAACGAGGAAGAAGATTTCGAACTTCAAGCATAAGCGGATGCCTGTTCGAACAATTCTAACGTAAAGCGGTCATCAAACAGAAAACGTGCAAAAACATACACAAGAATCGATCTGGCTACCATGAAAATACATTGCAAATACGCATAGATCGGTGCAGAGCTAAAAAAGAAAACAATTACGAACACATGTTGACAAAAAAATGTGCTCTTACTGGTATATAACGGTGGTGGAGCTTTCCTGCCATTAATTACGAACCGAAAATGAAAACATATTATGGTAATCTCGTCGCAATAATTTGTATTCTGTAGTTCGTGAGAAATTATAATATATCATTCAATTGTGTACAGACCACATAATTCTCAAAGAAAGTACCTGAAGATCATCATGACATATCTTTTAAAGGTAGGTCATTTATTGAACGCGTTGGCATTTGGTGAATAAATAAATATTTACCTATTTTATGAACCGAAACATGTGTGTATTACTACTATGATGAAACAAATCGAATGGCGATTTGTTACTTAATTAACCCTATGAACAAGTCGATATTATATATGGCTTTTAGCGCTGTTTAGTATTATTATATAAATATGGCCTTCATAACTGCTGCATTCATCATGCAAACACAATCAGGTGTTTCGATTATCAGTTTTGATCGCTGATGCTATTTGTATTATCATAAAATGTGTTTAGTTCAAATCAAATCAGTATTAAAATAGTATTATGCAAAAATGTGAACATAACTCCTAATTCGTAGCAAATAATAAGTATAACCTTTGATCTGAGTCAAGTTGGAAAGATTTCAACAGACCCGCCGTGTTTCTTATCGAACTTATAAGGTTGATCATTTAAATATTTATCTGAAGTGGTGCTCGCAATGCAGCATGAATCATATGTATTGGCTTTTAATATTGGCTGCCTTTTTCGGGTGCACTGTTGAGCTAGTACTGTCTTACTGATTGTTGAAAGTTTAATTATTGATTCGTCGCACTTTTTTCAAACTAATTCTGGATATTGCCTCCAGTACCATTCGCGGTGTTGAAATATGTGTTCCATGTATGGAAATTCTCAATATTAAAGCAATAGTGTTCAACTTTTAGGGACTCGATTTGGACACAACGGCGTTTATATTAAATCAACCGTCGATGTTTTGGTTTACGTTACCACATGTTATTCCACTGGAGGCAGTGATAACACGAGCGTTGATCGGGCTATTCATACGCTTGGAATAGCATGTTTATATCAAGAAATATGCCCATTTCTAATTACGGTTATCAAGCACAATAAAGGCCATATATACGAAGATTGCGAACACTGACGTTAATATATATTTCAAAACGGCACAAATATCAAATCCATCTAACTGGTTGGACTTCAATAAGGAATCTACCCATTTAACGATTTCACTGGAACTAGCCTGCAGTCAAGTAAACCCACATCAGTGGTGAGCGGAATGTCATTGAACGATTTCACTGGAACTATCGTGCAGTCAAGTAAACCCACATCAGTGGCAAGCGGGTGTAATCGATACAAACACCGGTGATGTTCGGTTTGATTGTCATATGATTATACAAGAAAACTACTTCGAGGATATTCAGACAAAAAGCAACAATAAGTATCCGACGTTGGAGAAATAATTACAATACTGATTTCCCGACAACAATTTATCAAGTAGCTTTGAACTTAACTTCACTGAAAAGTTTAAATACAATCGTCTATTTAAGAACTTTTAGATATTCAAATCATTTAAATTCCTAAATTATATCGTTATCTTTTTTTCTATAATAACGATTCCTTTGTTATAAACATAACACAAACACAACAAAAGATGCTTTAGCATCTAACTCTTTTAATTTTAAAATTAAAAAGGTACGTTTAACAGTTGAAGAATAATAACTTTAGATTTCACAGTCGAATGTATATGATTGTATGCAAAAAAAAAATAAATAAAATATAATGCTCTTCTGTGACTCTTCATCCCATATATTAAATAAAAATCAAAACAAATTTGCATCCTTCAATCACAATTTATCTTAAACATCCTGTGTTACAGACACAACCATTTATATAAATATGTACATATATATAATTTATTCAAAATGGAAGTTACTGGACAGCCATTGTTATCTACAATTCGGTGCAAATTCGTTCAATAAAGCCATGCTATTCATCTTCTGTTATGGCCTCCTCTGGTATTTGGCCGGTAACGTCTTTTGTGGAAAAATGGAAATGAAGCGCTATATTGCGATTGCTGCAGAAACTATAAATTGAGTTTTGATTTCCCTGTCATTAATTCAATTTTCTTCGACATGACGAATCTAGAGATGAAAAGACTGGATTGAGAACATGATCGTGTTTACCGCAGCTTTTTCTGTGTAGAAATTGCTATATTCCAGTCACTTGTAATTGGACACAGTTCAGAATGTCTCTATGAGCTTATTGCTTCTGAAGTGATTGTGTTTCAATAAATAGGATACAACCTATAACATAATGTCGTCTTTATATAAACTGTTTTACTGTCTTTAATGTTAAAGATGTAATACATCTTATGTCGACTTTAGAGAAGCAAATACTTTGCTGCGTCATTACAAATTACTGTATGATATATCAAACATAATCTTGTCATAACCAAATATCTACAGCCATTGAAACAATTACAAGTCCATAAGCTGACTCAAAAATCAATACGTACTCAAGATGCCGAATATAATCACATAGGTTGATATGCAGTTATGTGAAATCTTCTGTGTGACACATCGTCGCTAATGTCATAACAAAATATATTAATGTTCATTGTTATAGACACCGCAGAACAATTAAAAAAAATGTACTGTTTGCATGTTGTTTGTGTACATGTATTTTGCAGCGTTTAGCTAACCTTAACATAAATACATAGTTTTATTTAAAATTTATTTATACCCCGTTTCCTATTTAATATAACCATTACGATTAGTTTTTTATCCCATCATTAGACGTGCATTGTCGAAATAAACCACTGTGGAATAAATTTTCCTCTATTTCGGTAGTGCTGAAATATAGCTGTCACGCACGGCGAAGAATGGTCATATTACTCGGAATCAACTATAAAGTAATCATTTTTAGTAAAATCGAATCAGATTCAACAAAACAAACAATTTGATACCAAGATGTAATATATTTTTAACACATAATGCAACTCAAAAAGCAAATACACATTATTTACACATATTAAGTGCGCGAACGTCATTATTAACACGTCATACGACACAATGCATGTTCTTTCACGCCAAAGCTGCAGTTGTTTAGTGTGTTTTTTTCATTATTTCTTAAAAATCGGGGACGTAGAGGTATGATAAACAGAAAAACAGTTTAGTTACTGATCTTTTTGTAATGTATTAGGCTCGACACGATTAAAATAATGAAACAATGTTTGCTTAAAATAACTTTGGGATTTTCCATTTAGTTCGATTTTACTATTCTATTTTTAAAGAAATATTTTACGACTAAGAAAATTGATGGGATAAATCGAATACTAGGTCGAAGGCTCGCCAAGGCTCGTGGTTCAGATTTTCTTAGCCTCGCAATATAAACTTTGCTTTATTCGGCACCGACCTAGTATTCTCTATATCTTACACATGTGTTATATACTTTTTAAGCGTTCTCATATGCTTAGTCATTGGCTTTAGTTTTCGTTCGATTGACAAATCGCATTTTGTTATGTTGCTGAAATGACGTTGCAAAGTCAAATGACTTCACGAAATGTAAACAACATTTGGGATTTATCATTATGTTTGCGTAAATATTTATTTAATTTGCTCATTTAAAAGCATTTGATAAAAAAGTCTGACACTCTTTGTCATTTCATACCATATTTTATTAAACTCGTCCAGGAAATTCGTTTGTGAGCTCGCCAAAAGCTCGCTTGCTAACACAATTCCTGAACTCGTTTAATAAACTCGTGCCAGATTCTATACATATATAGTAAAATATATCCACAAAGCTTATATCGAGTTAACGTTAGTCAAGTGACAGTCGTTTCTGATTTAAGAACAATGCACTTCTGAAATAAAGAATGTATTGATGTATATAATTTATTTCAATCAAATTGTATCGAACTTACTTCGCCAGATTAACTCTATTCCTTGTTCGGGACTTTTGAATTGCCATGACTCTAATATGGCCTTTAAGGGTAGTTAGATTTTACAAATCGTGTGATACTTGATCTTTAATTTAAATAATGCATATTAAATCTAGCCAGGCAAGTAAATGATGACTCATGTGACGTAATTTCTGTGACGAAACACAGTTCTAGCTAGACTCTCTGGATTTTAGGGACAATAATTCCGTCGTGGAGGATTTATATTTAACAGTTAAATATTTTTTAGCATCAAACGAATCTAAAACTTATTTCGGATTGTATCTTTGTCATAAATTATTAGGAATCAACTTCGTGTAATCGCTCCGACAAGTCATTCGATTTCGTAAATCATGTTTTTGGTGAAAGTGGTTAGCATTCGATACAATTGTTTAAAAAATTGTGATTTAAAATCAATATAAAATAACGGATGGAATAACAAAAAAGGACGGAATAGCACATCGTTGTTATTTTATTATGATAAACATCGGATTTTAGTTGTCCAGGTAGCCTCTAAGTGTTTCTTTAACTATAAATTTTGCTATTCGTCAGTTCGATCAATACTGTTAAAGCTCAAATAAAGGCATATATCTTATGTACAGAAGAGTTTCAGTTTCAATCGATATTTGTATTATCCAAACTGTGTGCTATGTGTCTTTAACATTATGTTCGATTCTGTCGTTGAGTTGCGGTTAATTGTATTGATCACCGTTGGCTGAAACTGAAATTGGACGCCATTTTGTTATTACGTAACGCGTTGACCGTTACGTCACCGGGCCGATTATCGATTATCAACATTTGGCCCGGCGGGCCAAACGTGATAATTACCTTGCTTTGACCGATAATCACATGCATTCGAGTCAATTTTGTTACTTTAATACTTATGTTACTATATATACTAACAAAATTGACTCGAATGCATGTAATTATCGGTCAAAGCAAGGTGATTATAACGTTTGGCCCGCAAGGCCAAATGTTGATAATCGATAATCGGCCCCGGTGACGTCATAACGCGTTACGTAATAACAAAATGGCGTCCAGACTGTCCACATTCAGTTTCAGCCAACGGTGATAAATACAACTTACCCAACTCAACGAAAGAATCGAACGTAATGTTAACGACAGGTAGCACACAGTTTAGATTATACCATATAAATTGAAACTGAAACTCTTCTGTGCATTAGATATATGCCTCCATTTGAGCTTTTACAAGATTCATCGAACTGACGAATATCAAAAATTATAGTTAAAGAAACACTTACCTCGTCAACTTAAAGCCACACACCTTGAAATGAAATACAATGTTAATCAATGCATATAGATACAATTTGAAAGTGTGCACAATTGTCATTATATCTATAACCTAGTTAGCAGAAGAGTTCCAGTTTGAACGTGTCGTTAACATTATGTTTGATTCTTTCGTTGAGTTGTGGTTAATTGTATTGATCACCGTTGGCTTAGACTGAATGTGGACGCCATTTTGTTATTACGTAACGTCACGTGCTTTAGCTCCGTGGCCGATTATCCCGAATAAACATTTGGCCCTGCAGGGCAAAACGTGTTAATCACCTTGCTTTGACCGATAATCACATGCATTCGAGTCAATTTTGTTACTATATACAGTAACATAAGTATTAATCGTAGATAATTACATTAATTTGTCTTGCAACATTTGGTTAAGGCATTTTCCAACAAAAACATGTTGATAAACCAGAACCGTAATTCAAACCTTTCAAGCATCAGTACTAACATTTAATGTAAACCCTTGTCTTTCAAAGAGCTTACTTACTGTGCAGCATTTTTAATATGTTATAAGTCTTCTATTATTCGAAGCTTTAATTTTTCTGTTCAACTGAGTAATTAAAGTTAAGGCATTATAGCATGCATCATTTTAATAAGTCATGACTCTTTTAAAAATGTATTATTTGAAATTATGTTACGTTTGAAACTAAGTCTTTTTATTCTTTTAATTTTAACATGTACATGTTGCAAACAGTCATCGTTTTTAATATAATCTTATTAAGTAAAAAATATATGATGTGATGCTATTTATAGATTTTTGTTTTGATATTTTTGTATCTCATTATGTTATTGAACGGTCTTGTGTTCAGTTGTCTTAGTAGTGCTTTGCTTGCTTATAATTAATTTATGTCTTTGATGATTTATTTTTAATCAATTTTGGTCTAATTAATTATATACACATATATTAAACTGTATGCAAATCTTGTTAATGTTTCCAATAAATGATCTCAATAGATTGTTATCTTCACGTTGTTTTTGTGTTTCATATTAAGCATTGATGATTTGATATGATAAGAGATTATCATGTTTTATAAGATATCCATATCTGTTGGACCTTTTGAAGAATTTACACAAATAGTTCCCCGTTAAACAAAATATATTTCTCAAAATAAGCTAGACTGTGGAGAAACCAACTTATGTGCTGCTAAACCAAATCGGATCTATTGATCATAGTTTCAAAATCACATAACATAGCAATTATTATTAATAGAATGACAATTCAATTGATGGATAAAATGGGCTAAGTTAAAATGGTTAGTGGATTTTTCCAGTCTAGTCCAGACTTTTCAATGTATTTTTTTCACGGCTTGCAATATGTTAAATACTATATTAAGACAACCTTATCACTGTTTATAAGCATATCAACTTTATAATTTTTTCAATCACAGTATACAAGTTTCATGTTTTGACAGTTCAAATAGCGTTTTAGTTGCCCCTGATTGGTTTTGATCACATGATCCGTTATGGCTTCAACTGATCCTTTAATGCATGAATTCCGCTTAGAAATAAAACTTGCCACAAATAGTTGTTTCAGCATTTTAAAACTGAATATTTGCTTTAACAGTAAGCAAAGGTAATATTTTATTAAACTGGTGTAATAAAAGTACCCAAAAAAGTTAATGCTTTTCAGCACACCTTTATTACGCTACTGATCCGGTAATGTTAGCTTGACTGTATCAGCTCGGTTTGCTGCTGTTAATTTAAATACCTATACACGGCGACGAGGTTTCCAAGGAAGCAATATAAACTATTTGCTAAAACATGGTTTTCATTGATCAAAACAACGTGGAGGCTATTCGTTGCCAAAAATCCAGCCTTGTCAACATGACAGTTTATACTTAGATCGCACTGAAAAGATTTGTTTAAATATAAATTGTTGCTTGTAATCGGTCTTTTGATTAACTCAATTTTACAAGTTCAATTTCCACTTTTCACTTTGAAGTTGATATCTTTCAAATTAGTTAAACTGCAATACGCTTCTGTAACTATAGTGGTCGCATACTAATGTGACAAAAAACAGGTATATGTTTATTTATCAGGGTCCGGTTTAATAAAAAACTACAAAACACGACTGTAGTCGCGCGACTGTGCGGTCGACCGACGGTTGTCGGCCGACAACTGACAAATTGTCGCGTTCACGGAGAAATTTGCCGCGACTGTGGTCGCATGACTGTGTGGTCAGTCGACTGCGGTCGTTGTAGTCGCTATTTTTAGAAAATTATCACTTCCGTCATCAACATTTTTTTATTTATTGTGCGAAAACTCATATCACGAAAAGTAAATCTTAAATTTGTTAAAATAATATGATATTATTTGTTTAAACAGAACTCGCTTGCGGATTCTTCGTCAAAGGTGTGTTTGTAATAATATTCATTAAGTGTTCAAAGTTCAAATACAAAATCTGGCGCAATGAAATAAATTCTACTACTATGGTTCACGCGCCTCTGGACAATGTCCTTTCGCGTGTCAAAATTGCAGAACCTCAAACATACTTGCCAACGCAGTTTCAAGATGTTGGTACTAAAGACCGTACATTTATATGAATATTCACCATATACCAATATGAATTAGTGCGCTCGACAAATCGGATGGAAGGAAGGATCGAATGAATAATGCTCGTAGATCGAGGAAAACGCGTGCAAAAACTGCATTGCGGGGTCTGGATGTCTACGGAAGTCTTTAAAACCAAATAACGGGTTTGCAATCAGCTCTGGAATTCACTAATGATTATGGACATACTGCTGAGACATTTTTGTTAAAATGTTCTTTTATATCTGGCTTCTAAATCTGCCCAATAATTATTGCACTTAAAGGTTTGATACATTGCATTATCGTCTGCAAAATTCATATTAATGAGAATCTATCTAAATAAGGTTGATATTTCTATTTTATAGGATTGAACTTATGACACTTTATCTGGGCGATGATCGTTTTGTTAATTATTCATATTTCATTGTAAATTTCACTTCAACTTGATACACATACTCGAATAATATGTATGGGACTCTTCTAAATAAATCTAGGTACATGGTGCTGAGAAAATTGTATTGCGGGGAGTTCGTTCCTGCATATTTTATAATACTGTCAACATATCTGAGATTTGCTTTAATGATACCATGCTGTTTTGTATGAAGTAAACGGTATTTTTATACAGGATATATTTCACATCTGATCTGAAAAAAAAAACGTCATGAATTCGTACTGTCGGTACTAGGAGATTAATCAAATGAATATTTGAAGCATCTGTCAGTATTACAAAAAAGTTTACTTACACATATCTTGTCTGTATTTAATATATTAGTCTGGTTATTGATGGCTTGAAACTGATCTAGTAATCCGAGTGTTTTTTAGCATTATTTTTGTGATTTAATTTTATTATTGATGTCTTTATCAATATATCATTTTATTTCTCAACCTACAAAAATGACGTAATGATTCATGAGGGAAAATACTTGTCCTTTATTTGTTGATATTTGTTTCTGTTTTTCCCTTCATTCGTTGTAACCACAAATTCTTTCTTCTAAAAGCCATTATTCATTATTAATATTGATGTAGGTTATATGACTCATTCAATATTGTTATTATAAAATTAAATTGGTACTGTTTCTTATATATAAACACGAAATGATGAAGCTATTGTTGGAGTAACATTAAAGTTGTGCACATGTAACTAAGTATCAACACCATTTTACTTTACACTTTACTGCATGTATAAATCATTTGTGCGTATGGTATAAGTATTGCCGTTTTTTATACCATGGTGTATTTTTACAATTTTAAAAGAATGCTATCAATATACATGTATGTTGTCATTCCATATAGTTCAGCATATATATGAGCCGTACTCTGTCAAAAGTGGGTTAAATGCATGTGCGTAAAGTGTCGTCCCAGATTAGCCTATGCAGTCCGCACAGGCTAATTAGGGACGATATTTTCCGATTTTATGATATTGCTCGTTTAAAGAAAGTGCCTCCTTAACAAAAATCTTTTTTATGCACACAGTGGCGTCCCTGATTAGCCTGTGCGGACTACACAGGCTAATAGTGGACGCTACTTTACGCTATTGGATTAAACCCCCTTTTTACGGAGCACGGACCATATGTAGAGTAATGCGTCAACGGGACACGTTGAATGTAAAATCAGTGCCTTCAACTGAATTTATCTCAACGTACGTGTACAATTTGCGAATTATAGGCCAAGATAAGTTCCAAAGAAAGTTGCCCTTAATGAGCAGTTTATTGAATGATATTGGTGCACATAAACCCGGGATTATTTGCGCATTGCCTTCCTGTGGGACTTACCTTTAACTTTCAGTGAACAGTTTGCACTCCTCTCTTGTATTAATACTACTCTTTATAAGCCGCGAGAAAAATAAATGACGCGACGTTTAGCATCATAAAAACATATTTATCCCATTGTTATTAAGGTAAATCAATTAAGTGCATTTCTTCTAAACTACTGATATGTATTACTTTCCCTTGCTCGAGACATCCGTGTATTGGATGGGAAATACGCATATTGATGATACAATATTGTATAAATTTCGGAAACGTATTCTAGATCTACAGCAAAGGTGTCTATGAGCTCCAATAGCCCTCTCCTTGGTAAGCGAAATCGACGGAAAAGTTCATCATCATTGTTCATGTCTAATGGATTCAACCTATCTCTAAAAACTCGCTCTCTTCGAAAATGTCTTCACATTCGATGAACAAGTCGCATGGAGGCCGCCATGATTGAACTCGAAACTATCCGCGTTCATTTTGCACGGGTTTTCAATGCCGACAAAGCGTCAAGCGACGAGCAGTCGTGGTGTGAGGGGTAGACTGCGGTCGCTCGACAATATGTCGAACAACGCGCGGTCGATTGACGACCGTCGCTCTCCATTAAACACGGCTATCGTCGCACGACGATTATTCGCTGGTACAACCATAGTCGCCCGACCATGGTCGCTCTCATTAAACCGGACCCAGATTAGGGGTAGCGGGTAAAATCGCTTTACATATGCATGCTCGGCCTCTTGTGTTGTTATCTCCAGTATCTTGAATAAAAGTTTGAAATCGAAAGTACGGTGTTTATTATTAGACCCAACATTGCATTGTCCCTGTCTGATTAGCTTGTGTGAACTGCACAGGCTAATCTGGGACGACAATTTACGCACATACATTATGCCCAGTTTTCTTAGAACGCGACTCAATAATTCACTCTTATTCACTATTGTGATAATAAAATTGTTGTAATTGAGTGAATTGTGTACTTCGTACATACCCCCAGCACGTCGTTTTTTACAATGGTTTGCAGAATTAGCAGGCATTGACTGACATGAATCAGTTTAAATGGGCTCAGTGAAGAATAAACTACATTTGAAGCATTCAGACGAGCTTAAGTGGAACCTCCTGTTCTTGTTATCACCCCTCCAAAAAACAAAACAAAAAATGAAACAAATAGAACCCTGTTAAACATCTTTAGATATGACGTAATTAGGAAAAGGGTGCTTAATGCAAAACATATACTGATTATAACTTTTATTATTATTATTATTAAAAAAAAATCAAACTTTTAAACAACACTATAAACTGTTTATGTTTTAATAAAAAAAGAAAGATTTTGTTATATGGTGCATATGTAGCTCTATTTTTTGAAAATAAAATAAAAAATTATAATATTTTTTTATTTTTGAGTTTGGTCCAATTTTTTTTCCCAAACTTTTTAACACAACTATAAACTGTTTACGTTTTATTAACATTGTTATAGTTCACGCATAAATAAAAAAAGTTATATTTTTTCCCATTATGCGACTCATATCTAATGCAGATATTACCCCATTATGCGACTCATATCTAATGCAGATATTACCCCATTATGCGACTCATATCTAATGCAGATATTACTGCATACACTTTCCACCAGAGTATACAATGTTTACAGGGACTTGGGTGTTTAAGTGCGTGGGAAAATTATAAATATATATAATGACTGACCACGCCTCATAATGAATGACAACGTCTCAAAACGACTTACCACACAAATACATACATACATAAATACATTCATACAAACATACATACGTACGTGCGTGCAAGCATGCACGTACGCACGCAAACACGTACGTACGTACGTGCGTGCGTACGAGCGTGCGGGTGTATATATATAATGACTGACCACGCCTCATTATTATTAAAAACGCCTCAAAACGACTGACCACGTATTATAGCGACTGACAACGCCTTATTTTGACTGGAAACGCCTCACAATGACTGACAACGCTTCATAACGACTGACAACGCTTCATAATGACTGACAACGCTTCATAACGACTGACAACGCTTCAGAATGACTGACAACGCCTCATAATGATTGATCACGCCTTATTATGACTGACAACGCGTCTTAATGCCAGACCACGCCTCCACTAGTAATTCGCGATTTAGTTGTGATTTATTTTCAAAAATGTTATGTTTCAAACGTTACGGACATAATACCGAAGAATTGCGAATGCTCACGTTTCTTTTCGATTGTGAAATGGGCGGGGAAATGGACAGAGCTGATTAATCTATTATTTCAAAATTTGTAAAGCTAGACTTTATATACCCGAATCATGATGATCGGAAAGTGCAAAGATGCGCGTGTAAAGGCAGTTTCGGCAGCGTTCTATTGTAGGCGTACACATGATTATTTTATATCCTGAACCTCAGGATGAACACTCGGGATTGTGTCTCTGGTAAACTTATATTTATTTAATAGTTTGATAACGTGCATCTTATTTTAAATAAATACGAGTGAACAATGTTACATCAACAAACCTCGTTTTCAAAATACACCTTTTGAGTTTATAAAAGAAGAACCACATATGTAGTTCACCCGGAAACAATATGTTTAACACAGATCAGCATGACTGGATTTTTGGCAACGAATAGCCTCCATAAAACCAGTTGGTCAGGGCAAACGTGGCGCAAGACAATCAACATCCGAAAGTAAATCTTTTACATTCCGTTTTGCATCAAAGTAAATGGTGAACAGTCAGCTTTGATAAAAAATATATAATAATCAGTAAATTATAGGCGTGTGTTAATATTATATAACAATACATTCTTCGTCTTCTTCTTCTTCTTCTTTTATAATAATGGCTATGTTCACTACTGATACATTATGGCCATGCGTGGGGGGTTAAAAAGAAATAGATTGATAGGTTTCCGGAGTTACTCAATCCACTCAGGAAAGTCCTATCAACAGTGATAAAAAAAGGTGCAAAACCTAACACCTTAAGCCCTTAAGACTTATATATATACATATACAACTGTGCATGTGGTGAGAATATCAGTCGAGTTAAAAACAGGATAAAAGCAGAATCATGTGATCTAAGGAAGGAGCACTGATGTAGTCAGCACTGATTTAAATCCAGGGATCGTATCAGCGCTGACTACATAAGATGGAAGTGTGTTCCATTGTACAACTGTTCTTGGAAAGAAAGAAAATTTGTGGTAATCAGCTGTACTTGGTGGTATTTGGTATGCCATGTGATGGTGATGGCGTGATTGTCTAATGTATGGAGTGAGATAGTGAAGGGGATTGACATCAACATGATTAAATACTATTTTATAAAACAAAATGAGTCTAATTTGTTGTCTTCTTGATTGCAAGGTATTCCAATTCAAATCCTTAATTATATTTGTGACCGTGCCCGGTGTCTTGCTGTAATTATTTGTTACAAATCTGGCAGCTTGACGCTGAACATTTTCAATTTTATCAATATCTTTCTGATGGTAAGGGTCCCACACACTAGAGCAATATTCAAAGGATGGTCTAACAATGCTGTTATATGCCGCTGCCTTAGTTTCCATTTTAGACGAATGAATGTTTCGTTTTAAGAAACCTAAGCTCTGGCTTGCTTTACTACTAATTTTATTTACGTGAGGTGACCAGTTTAAAGTTGAGCTTACTTCAACGCCAAGATAGGTGGCTTGGTTTACAACAGACAGCGGTTGATTGTGAAGAGTGTAGGCTGTTTTTAATGGTTTACGGTTTCTCGTAACATGCATGATATGACATTCTTCTATGTTTAAAGACATCTTCTATTTCAGCTCCCACAATGATAGACTATCTAGATCTCTCTGAAACTGAATACTGAAAACTGAAACATTTTCTAAGTCAATTTACTCAAGTCGTGTTCGTTGAAGTAACTGAAAGAAATATGCTAGATCTTAAATTTGACCTTCACTAGAAATGATTTCTTTCCCGGAAATCTCATTTTGAAATAAGCCAAAATAAACTATACCAAAATGCATTTCAAGAATTTATCTGTTATCCTGTCAATAATTTGATGCAAGTTATTTCGTGCTAATGCTTTTGTTGAGACAAAAATACATGCTCGAACAAATGTTGAGTGTCTTCGACAACAGGCTGTTTTATTTGGAATTTGCTAATTCACAAATATGCGATATATCAATAAGAGAACGTGGATAAGTAACAAGATACTACGAAACGATTGTTGGTATGCAGTTAATATAGAGAATAACAGGTTACTGTCCCATCGTTTTGTAATATATCAGGCGAGGCTTAGAATAATATAACGGCGAGGCTTGCCGAGCCGTTATTTTATTCGTGCCGAGCCTGATATATTACACAACGATGGGACAGTAACCTGTTTTTTCTGTTTATCATACCACATTTTCCTAAAAATCTGCAAAACAATCCATTTCTTTATATTTAATATGTACGGATCCCCGCTGATTTTGCTGATCCGGCTTTTACACGTTGACATACATGTAGAAACGGCGTTCGAAAAGACAACACGAATAATCGCTTATTTTAAACATCGTATAGAGAAAAAAAGTTGTTTGCACTACGAATGGAAAGAGTACAACCGCTTTAACTATAAACGTCTTGAATTGGAGATCAGGAATTGACTGCAGCGACAAATTTAATCAGAGAACACACTTCACCGAATAGTTTGGAGACGCCATTTTGGAGATATGTATTGAAATTGACATTTTGATGATGGTGTCAATAATGACATAAGCGTGTTAAATCGTTTGTTTAAATAGTTAAGGATAAGCATACAGTTATCATTTGTCTTGACTTTCTGTGCAAAATTTGCGAGTGCAAAGACTATATCGATATTTAAGATTTATTGCCCCATTGATGACGTCATTTAACTTATGCAGTGCGGGCTGTTGTGATTTTTAAAAAATAAACGTTTTTGTGATTTATGACTTTAAACTAGAATAAAATATGAACGTTCTTGGTATCAAATTGTTTGTTTTGGTGAACCTGATTCATATTGAAAGAAATTGTTGACTTAATTGAAAATCCCACGTAACTCCAAACATTGACTGATACAAAAACTTCCTGTTGACCATGTTATAAAAAATATATCAGGCAACGTTATATCAGGAAGATATCAATGCGGTGGTATGATAAACATATCTTTGAAGATATGGACCTTTACAATGCATTCTTATCATCGGTTAATACTAGTGTAGATATAATTGCTTTCTATACTGAAATTACTACTACTAATACTACTACTACTACTACTACTACTCCTACTACTACTACTTACTACTACTACTACTACTACTACTACTACTCTACAATACTTATACTTCTACACTAGTACTACTACTATACTACTACTACTACTACGTCTACTCTACTACTACTACTACTACTACCACTACTACTACGACACTACTACTACTACTACTAATACTACTACTGACTACTAACTACGACACTCCAACTACTACTACTACTACACTACTACTTACCACTACTACTAGTACTACTTCTACTACTAATACTACTTCTACTCTACTACTACTACTACTACGACTCTACTACTTCTACTAACTACTACTACTACTACTACTACTTCTACTACTACTACTACTACTACTACTACTACTACTACTACTTCTACTACTACTACTACTACTACTACTACAACTACTACTACTACTACTACTACTACTACTACTACTACTACTACTACTTCTACTACTTCTTCTTCTACGACTACTACTACTACTACTACGACTACATCTACCACTACTACTCCTGCTACTACTACTACTACTACTACTACTACTACTACTACTACTACTCCTACTACTACTACTACTACTACTACTTTTACTACTATTACTACTACTACTTCTACTACTTCTCCTCCTCCTCCTCCTCCTCCTACTACTACTACTACTTCTACTACTACTACTACTACTACTACTACTACTACTACTACTACTACTACTACTTCTTCTTCTTCTACTACTACTTCTACTACAACTAGTACTACTACTACTACTTCTACTACTACTACTAGTACTTCTATTACTTCTACTAGTCTACTACTACTACTACTACTACTACTACTACTACTACTACTACTACTACTACTACTACTACTACTACTACTACTTCTTCTACAACTTCTACTTCTACTACTACTTCTTCTACTACTACTACTACTACTATTACCGGTACTACTACTACTACTACTACTACTACTATTACTACTACTACTACTACTACTACTACTACTACTACTTCTTCTTCTACTACTACTAATACTACTTCTTATACTACTATTACTTCTACTACTACTATACTACTACTACTACTACTACTACTACTACTACTACTACTACTACTACTACTACTACTACTACTACTACTACTACTACTACTACTACTTATACTACTACTACTTCTACTAATACTACTAATACTACTATTACTAATAATACTTGTACTAGTAGTATTTTTTTTCTTGTGAATTTTGTTCTGTATAATTTTAATTTTCTCCCCATTTTCGTTCATTTGCTGTTGGTGCTGTTGTTCTATGAGCGATGCATTCTTTAATCGTTTAATGCATATATTGTGTTTCATGTTGCTGTCCGTATTATGCAAGCAATTTATTATAGAAACTCAGAATAAGTATCAGCATTCGTGCATTAATGTGATGTTGTTGGCTCGCGCCTGAAATCGTAGTCTCTAGGTCATAGTTTATTGACTGTTATTTGATTGTTTCTGAATTCTTAAGATTGGAGCATGTAATCGAAAACAAAATCCCGTACATATTCTTCGTACGGAGTTTCAACGAACTAAAAAAAAATAATAACATTAAAAAATACAGAAACATGTGTACACCCTCGTGCTTTCGCCTGTAATATATTAAATATATTAACATGAATGCATCGAATTTCCAAACAAAAGGTTACACGACGTTATGTTTTAATATAATTTAAATTTTTTGAATAAGAGAAGACCGCCTCGGGCGATGTGTATTTTCAGAAAAAAAAACATTAAATTTCCAGCCATGGAATTGCAGGATCTAAAATTACATATTCAATTAGGTCTGACCAAACTCAGACATATATTTTGCGCTGTAGTGTCAGTTACGTGCGATAACCGCTCCCGTTGACCCTAGTTTAAAAATCCTTGTTTGTTACACAAATTACTTAATGATACGGGTAATATCTTACATGTCAACGTTGTATGTATATATCAAGTGCTTATAGCAAATGAAACTAAACTTTATCACACAATTGATTTGTTTCGTATTCCTCAACAGTATCACCGGTTAAAATTGATTTAGCTGCAACGATACAAATTAAAAGTTCAATATCTGCTTTATGTTGGAGATGAATATATTAGCCAGGATAAAACGAAGATATTTTAAATGAGTTTTATTTTAAATATTTTATATCTCCGATTAGGTATATTGGTGTGTAACGATATAATTTGTCGCGATTTATCAATAATTCAGGGAAGAACATAGCGCAAACAAATGCCCGACGTCGATTGCCACATGTCTCGTTTTATTAAGAAGATACTTTATGCGAATATTTCTGGGCTAAGTGATCGATATCAAAACCCAGCAAACTGCTTTAAAACCTAACTGCTTTGAATTTATTATTCACTGTCTGTTGTGTTATTAAATGTCATGAATGAGTTCAAGACTGCAATTCTGTGTTAGATAGTTTGGAAATCCGTTTATGTCATAAATAAATAACTGCATGTTATAGCTAGATTTTCTTACTTCTCGTACCTCTGAAGTTTTAATGTGTACGTATTTTATGCACGATTGTGATTTTCTGATAATTGATAAAAAATCGTAAACAATTAATATCATTATTTTTACATAACATGTTTGATATCCCGGTTATTATTTTTTACGCCGCCGATTAACGAGATGCGAAGATAAAAGAACGACTGCATGATTACCTTCTTTGGTAAAGTCGCGATAATCCCATCAATGGCAGTTGGTAATACCTTAATGGAAAGATGTTTGGTTACCTGATACGATTACTAATCCGGATGTCTTTGATGCAATACATTTGATACCGAAGTAACTTTTGCAATTTAATTAATATCGACCAGAAACATATATAAAGGATATTGAATAATACTATGCATATGATATGTTTTGCCTTATAATTGCATGATCAACATTTCTGCAGCCTTACGATAACCATATCCATCTGACATGTAATACGTAATTATATCAGATCTAAAATATGTGAACATAATTATTTGCGACACACCATTTGGAATGGTACGATTTAGCATATACATAACAACATTCTAGCATCCATGGAACACTAAATTAAGTGCAAGTTGTTAACATGATTGCCGCTTTATTGTAACTGTATTGATTAAAATATAGTCTTAATAAAATCGGAAGTTGTTTTCCTCAATGACCGCTCGAACTAACCCTAACTCGTTAGTTTAGTTTAAACCTATTTATTTTAGCTCGATTGCATCGAAAGCCTAAGGCTTATATAAACGCTCTCGAGTCCGTTTCCTGGGCCTAGAACCAGTACTTGGTGTCTTTGAGGGAGATCTAAAGAACGCTCCCACGGTGGGGATCGAACCCGTGACCTCCCGGTCGCTAGGCGGACACCATATCCATTACACCACGGCGACCTTGACCTAACTCGTTGTTGACCCTATATAGAAACAAGCAATATGAACATTACTGTAATAATTGACTTCTTTGTGGGGGTTTTTCGACGCAAATTGGCTGCTGTTGGGAAAAAGTACGCCCACTTTGATATGAGTGTTGCTAGAAATATTTTGAACGTATTAGTTTATTACTTATTGTTTCCCAGTTCAATTTCTATAAAGTAATTAACCATATTACGCGACGCCTAATCTCTCTACATGACTTTACAGTACCGGCGCTATGTTTGCAAAACACCTCATATATATATGTTTTTCTACTTGCAAACTGTATGTATTAACTGCACGTGCTTCACACCCGTGACCGTTTTCCACATTTTAGATTTAAATCGGAGAGCACTATTTGTTATGCATGCGTTGTTAGTTTTTCCTACTGACCGTTTGTCCTTTGTAGTTTATTTCACACAATGTCCATTTTTACACGTCCATCAAGAACGATCATACTTATAATATGAATTTCGTGAAGTAATAAAAAATTGCTCATGCTCTCAAATTTAAAACGATAAACTTCATACACCACGAGATTATATGTATACAATGACTATTACTTATTTTGTCAGAATGCGTTTCAATTAAATACAAAACATTCGCCATTTCGGAGAAAGATCTATTTAAAAAAGAATGGTATACAACGTGTTTTAGTGAGAATGTCACATGGAATAGGTTAATACATAGTTACTACATAATCTAAATACTTTGTAAAATGATTGCAACAAGTATTGCATTATTCTAAGATTATTGACTTTTTGAAAGATATGTAATGTATACCATATATCTAAGACATTTGTTTTCACATTTCAAAGCCTTTTAAACAAAACATGGCTAGTTTTCTTAACACTTTTTTCTTTGTACTATCAAGTAGTTTAATAAACTACAACATATTTGGGCGAGGTCTATAATATTTAGGAATAAATGTATTCCTAACATTGGCATAGAAAGGGCATTTAATAAGAAAGTGATATTCATCCACGATATCATTAAGGTTTCATAAAACACATTTACGTTGATCTCAGACAATGTTCTGGTATAAATAAATAAATAATAACATACATCAATAATAATTAGTGAGCCGACAAACGTAATTAAGCAATAATGTTCCTATGTTTATTTTTATTTTCAACAATATCAAAATAAGCCGATATTTTGAATACTGGTTTTATTTCCTTATATAAATCATTGAACTATATGATGTGATACTAACATTCTAGTTATATATATATATATAAATGACATATATATAAATAAATAAGTAAATAAATAAATAAATAAATAAATAAATAAATAAATATATATATATATATATATATATATATATATATATATATATATATTTATTTATATAAATATATATATATATTTATATACACTGGCGACGTTATCTGTGTTTATATTTATATATTTATATATTTATATAAATATATATATATATATTAATATACACTGGCGACGTTATCTGTTTTTTTAAGTATCGGGATTAATTGATTACAATTTACAGATTCGGGAAAAAGCCATACATCGTTAAACATAACATCAGTAATGGGATTAATTGATTAGAGTTTACAGATTCGGGAAATAGACATACATCGTTAAAACATAACATAACATTACAAATGGTTTATTGCACTGTAAGGCCTCCGGCCCAAAATCTAATTGTTTAATAATGATCCAATGTGGTGACAACAGAGATATGTTAATTAATAATATATTTTTTAACGAGCAGGACATGTAACACAAAGACATAAGCATATACTGTATGTAACATATCATATCATAACTTTGGCAAGTAAGTCATTTAAGATATATATTTTATAATAAGAGTACTTATAACGTCATGAACACTTTTATATCAAGTATCAATCAACAACTTTTTTTCAAGTAGTAGGCTTCGTGCCTATATTTTGCAAAAGCAATTACACTCCTTCTGTCATTTTCCGACATCATTGTATGAAACAGATTCAAAGTTATATAATCGTTTCCAATAATGCACATTAAATATTTAAGTCGTATTTCATCATATAATGGGCACACTAAAACAAAATGGAATTCGTCTTCAATTACATAAAAATTGCGTTTAAAAAACAGAAGTAACACAATCTATATTCTTTATCTATATTCATAAGCCGGTCCTTTTCAATTTGTAGTTCGTGGCCTGAACAACGAACATTTGATAACGTCCTTTTTAAAACATAACGTAAATCCATGTTTAGGTATCTCTCGGTATTCAGGAGAGTTTTGAAATCTTTATAATGTAGTGCTTTTGATGATGTATTGATAAAATCCTGCATCCTTTGGAGAGCACAGCCTTTTAGTCTTCTTTGATTGAGTTTCATGAAAGCATTGACGTTTTTAATTTCACCGGCTATCCAAGCAAACCCGAAACCATTTTAAAACAGATGTTGTTAAACTCCGGTAGCCTACTTTGTGTTGCCGTCGGTGTCTTAGTTACGTAGCATTAGGTAACAGTTTTTCGGATATCTTTGGTCTTCCATTCGAGTCAACTTTGTCCAATACTTACTACAACGCGACATATACCTAACATTTAATGGAAGCCGACCACATTCACTCAGAGCGAGAGAGTTTGGTACATTTTGATTTAAACACGCCACGTACTTACAAAACCGGGAGTGTACACGCTCTATAGTTTCGTTGAAACGGACCCCTCATATCTCTGAGGAGAAGCATACAATTGGGGCCACCATTGCATCAAATACTTTAAAAGCATCCTTCGGTTGGAAGAAACCAAATCGTTTTAGAAATCTGTATATATTATCCACCGCCTTCGAAATCCGTAGACTAAATATTTTCTGGGTTTTGGTCAATGATAAGGTTGGCGTAAAATAGGCACCTTTATATTTATAAATCTGCACAACTTCAATTTGATAACCGTTATAAAACCACTTTTCAAAGGATCTAAGCGGGTCTCCGTTGAGAAACACCATACTTTATTACTTTTCCACATGTATATTCATCCCGGTAGGGAGCAGAATTGTTCAATACAGTTTATTTGTCTTTGTAGGTTTTGTTTTGTATCGGCCGTGCTGGCTATATCGTCAGCAAATAGGATGGCATATATGTCATCAGTAATATCGTTAATAAAGACACCATTTTCGCACGTCAGCTTTAAAAAGTATACTAGGTCATTGATAAACAGTGAAAAAAATATCACAGGCGAGCTGACACAGCCTTGTTTCGTTCCGATCGAGCAATTAATAAAATCAGGTTAAGCCATCTTTTACTTTAACACACGACCTTAAGTTGTCACACATTGATTTAAATATATTAAATAAATTGCTGTCTTCTTTGAAACCTTTCCTGATCACACAACGCCATGAATTGTGATGAACACACGAATCAAATGCATTATAGAAGTCAATAAAGAACACGTACATTCTCCCCCTTTTCTTACAAAAGTACTTCTGATTAACAGCCTGCAGGTTAAATATATTGTCAACCATAGAATAATTTCTACGAAAACCAGCTTTAGATTCAATAATTACGTCATTTTCTTCACACCAACTAGTCAGCCTTTTATTGAATATATGTGTAAATATTTGCCTTACACTACTTATAAGCGATATGGCCCTATAATTATTAGAATCGTCTTTACTGCCCTTTTTGTGTAACGGTACTATAATTCTTTCGCTCCATTCCGCGGGAAAAATACCTTCATCATAAATAGCATAAAATAAGTCTTTCAAATAAGCAACAATGATTTAACAGGTATGTTTTAACATTTCAATACATAATCCATCTACGTCTAGGCTACAGTTACATCTCAACGAGCGAATGCTTGTCGGCAGATATCTCAACGTCTAGAACGTGTGCGTTAATGTGGGTGGCCAGTTTTGATTATTCGTTGTGGTAAACGGAAGTTGATGTTTTGTCTGCTAAGTAAAGGTTTTCGAAGTAGTCCGACCATGTACTTGCAGAAATACAGGCATCAATACTTTTTATTGTATTATGATTTGTATAAGAACATTCTATTTGCCTCCAAATGTCCTTTGGGATAGTACGGGCCTTTACTAGGTCGTCTTTTCTACTTCTTTCTTAATCTTCTTTTTTCTTTCTACATCAGTTGTTGAACAACTTTCTGGCATCAATATATTCCTGTAGATCTGCTTAAGTGTCTGGTCTGTCATTCGAAAGCGACGTAATAGTTTATACATGTTTTGCTTTGCCTTTGCAATCTCACACTACCAGCACCACCAACCAGGCTGGTTACCTTGCTATACACATATTTCGAATTACACGCATTTTGAACCCTATGATTTGAATATCGTGATAAAGTCATTCAGTTTTTCAAGGGTATTTGTTGTGGTGACTGTATTTAGGAAAGCTTCTTCTACTCCCCCAAAAATATTAACAAATTCATCTCCACCGTCCTGACGCCAATTATATTTATTATATGCATTTTAGCAGGCATATCATTCTCTTCAGTACGCATAATGATTATCGTTGTCTTTACAAAACAAAGAGCAGTATAGTGGAAACTGATCAGAGAAGTCAATAAAATCAACACCAAATGAGGAAATAATATGAAAACTTTCAGATGAAGCTAAGTTACTCTACAATACTATGACCATTATTTGCAACACATGTAAAATTGCCGTCTTTATCATCGGACAGTCGACCATTTAGCATATATACATCAGCATACAATATAGTTCGATAAGAGAGTACGCAAACTTATTTATCGTCAAGGCTTTCGAATTACGCTGAAGGCAAAAATCATCACCTGGGTAGTCGGTATCTGTACTAAAAAATCAACATCGTCTTGGGGGATATAGTCAAGCATTTCTTATACACGAGCGTTAAAGTACCCGGCTATAAGAAACGAGGTATCTGGGAAATCGGACTTTATAATAGTAAATATGTCATTAAATAGACTAATGTCGTCGTTTTCCTCCGCGTCATATAGCAGACTTCTCTTCTGAAAATACATATGTAAAGTTCATAATCAGATCTTTTGGTAAAGAAAGCAATTCCTTTTTTACATATAATACTATACAATCCGTAAACGGATTGTATATTCTTGTTATCATTCTTGTTATCACGCCGTTTCGACATAAAGACTTTTTTTATTCATACTTATACACCGCCTGAATTACGAATACTGCTTTAACTCTTTGATCTAATATTTTCAAAGAGCGTATAATCACTAAAAACATCACCATATTCACACAAATGCGTTTCATATTAAGCTCTTAAAGGGGCCTTTTCACAGATTTTGAAATGTATTGAACTTTAAAATTGAATGATTTATATTAATAAATGTAAACATTGGATCTAAAGAGCTCCAGTAAAAAAATTAGAATGAAATGAAAGAAAGAAATAAAGGTATCTCTCAAAAGGACTCGAAACACTGACCCCTGGAGAAAAAGTCTATCGCTTAGACCAATCGACCATTCTTGCTCATACAGTGAGTGATGTATTCTATACTTTATATAAGCAATCCTCGAAGTATCACAAAATATAACGACAAGAACTGAACTCTCCAAATTATTCAATCGTTTCGCGTTGCAATGCTTTATAATTTTCAGGTTTTTTAATCGTCAAAAGATGCATATAATGAATATAAATTGAAGAAATGTTTTCAAACATATTGATTATATTATTTATAATTATACAGAGTTTGCTATAAATACCAGCTGCATATATTAATTTAATAAATGAATCGTTTTGTACATGTATGTTATGTGATTCTTGGCTATGTGTGAAATATAAAGAGCTTTAAATGTGTTAAAGACCTTAATGATCCAATCCAGTGAAAGCGACCTTAATGGGACACGTTTATAGTTTTTGAAAATTACGAAGTATGTATACATTATCTTTAAACCTTTAACTCCTGACTAAGAGAAATGTTGGTGAATTTATGTATAATCCCAATACGCAATCGGTAAAATAATAAAGAGTTTGTAATGCTTTTCATAGATAATTTGGGCCATACTTGTAAAACTTATAAAGCGTTTATAATAAATCGTTGAATATCAAAGCTAGTTTTAGAATTCCAGGGATAGCAATACGTTTAGTATGCTACTCTATGAAGAAGAAGGGGTATATTGTTTTGCTGGATGGCGGTCGGTCTGTCTGTCTGTTTGACGGTAGATCAGTTCGTTTCCGATCAATAACTCGTCAACGAATTGATCGATTGGTTGATACTCAACATGTGCATTAGCCTTGGACACCTATTGAAATTGGGGTCACTACGTCAAAGATCAATGTCATTATCACACTAAGTGTGAAAATCTTTTCCGATCAATAACTCGTCAACGAATTGACCATTTGTTTTCACAAACATGTGATACTTAAATACGATTCTATTTTCAGTCTGTGCTGAATCTGTTACATTGAATACTGCTTGCATTGGCCATTTATTTAAATGTATGTAATGCACATATTGGCTATAGTCGGTTGTAATTATATCCGTGGTAGTAATACATTCTTAAATATATAATACTTTGATTTATTTCCGCATGGAAGATACTGAAATCTATTAAATCCAATCGTCCACTTTAATTCGTGGCAGAATTGGTTTAATAAACTATATTATTCATTTCACCATGATATAAGCTCGTCGCAGCGTTCAGCTGGTAACGTCTCTTGCGGAGAGATGTAAATGATGTGTAATATTGCCAGTGTAGCAAACAAATATAAATTGTGTTTTGATGTTCCTGTACTTAATTCAATTTTCCCAAGGATAATGAGGTCTAAGAATTTAAGGGCAAAACCATTATTGCTTACTATGTAGCAGTCGAGATGTTGGTGCCATTTTTAATTGGCTATATTTCAATATCACACTATCGTCTTTATTTAATATAGACGATTGCTAGATGGGATGTCTCATTTAACACAATTTGATCCGCTATTATGGAATCATAGATATTGACTCATACGGCTCCAAACACAAAAACATCATGAAATAACAATCCGAAATAAGTCGATGTATTGTCGTAAGAAATTATATCGTTGTAAATATTGCGACATGCCAATTATCAGACGTACATATAATATTATAATGATTCAATGTATGGCCGTCGCAATCACAAACCATATATGAGATTCCGTAAATAATTATTTCAGTTATATATCTGAAATATGATATAAAGTGAATATGAAAGCTAATGTGAGACACATATTGTGGAATTTTTAATTTTATTTATACATATCGTAAACAAATCTTGAGAATTCGTTAAACGCATAAAGACAATGCGCTGTTTACATGTCGTTTATTGTATCGTGACTAACTTTTGTTATTAATAGGCAAAATAAAATTATTGATATATATTTGATACAGAAGTACCGTTCTTTTAATGATAATCTTTTTCTTTTTTAACTATTGACTGCCCGAATGGAGGAATGCATCCGAGTATTCATTTCGCATACAGCTAATCGTGCCTAACAAAAATTGATTCAAGAGCCGGTTCCTTTGATGTGAAAGAAGAAAGAATACGTTTGAGACCATTCAGATTATTCCGAGTAGCAACTATTGTAGTATTTGACCCTATGTGAATGTACAAAACAACCATACAAGTTGATAAACGTTCGTGATCGGTTGCCTTATCTGGTTGGTCTGCAATAATATGTCATTGAACTAATAAAATCAGCAAGTTCGGTGTGAATAAGTACATAAATCTATAATATCAACATGTTAGAAAACAATTTCAGCCGTCTTGTAGCCTTTTCAATACTAATAATTCAAACTGAAGTTATAGTATTACCCTGGTATGTTAGGTGAATTGAATGTAAGCCAATTACCTGAATATAATGTACACGTGACTTAAGAGCTCATCGCTTAATAGTTTTGTTAAGACAGTCTGTCACCTTTGCGCTTTAAAAAACCTTTAAACGCAAATTGTTAGTTTTTTTTAATTCAAACTCTATACAATTATTAACATTTGTGTAAATATCAGCAATCAGTACTTCACCAAAGCCAACGTTCAATCAAATACCCATCGCTCATTGATACTAACGAAATCATCCAAATGAAACAGTTACATGCACACGAGTTTTGACTTGTTATAAATACTGTAACCTGTTAAATTTTGTCTTCCTTCCCTTAATCCGAACAAATGATCGTTGCTTTCCTGACTTCATTCGATAAGTTTTCAAGAAGTATAGTTTTATTTGTTATACGTTGGCTCATCATTGTGAATGAAAACGAAATTGTATAATCCAGTATTTATAATGTATTGATCACCCACTGTATATAATGTAGTGATAACCCACTGTATATAATGTAGTGATAACCCATTTGGTATAATGTAGTGAAAGGAAAATGCACGATACATGCACTCTTGCCTACGACAGCTTTTCTCTTGCATTTTATTTTACGAATTTTACTTTGGCTAACACTTTAATTATCAAACCATAGCCTTCTTTATTACACATTTAGGCACTGTCATCAGTGATGAAACTCTATAAACTCACTATGAACTTACGTACATGGATATTTTCCTATTTGGTTCTGATTATACAAAGGAATCGGAAGCGAGACATTTTGATATCAAACAGGATAAATCATGTTGTAAAACTGTGATGCATTTAAAGACATATTTAACAAATATATATTTAAGACATGTTTTGCTTATAAATATTTTTTAGACATATTTTTTTACAAATATTTTGTACATATTTTGCTAATATAAATTTAAGAATTATTTTTTTAATATATATTCAAGGCATATTTTAATACTATATATTTAAAAAATGTTGCAATAATATATATTTTAGACATATTTTAATAACACATATTAATGGAATTTTCACTAATATATAAGTAAGACATATTTTACCATTTGTTTTGCATGTTTTCTCAATAGTTATGTATAATTATATTATTTATTTATTTAAAATAGTGGTGGCAAAGCTAACAATTTAGTTTGTTTCAGCTTTGAAAAGATAACTTGCAATATGATATAAATAATGCAATTTATTTTTAAAATTGCACAGGTGATGAATAACGGTATATTTATTTTACATGTTAAATATTTTTGATATATTTGCAACAGCGCCGAATATAAGAACTGATAAATAAAAACATGTAACTGACACGGATCTTCGATTAATCTATCTAGGTTTTTGCTAATTTTACGAAATGTATCATAAACTAAAGTATTGCATTGTGTTTATACAACTATTGCAATACACTCATATAGACGATATTTATAATAAAAATGAAATCTACATGTTCAATTGTCTACATCTATTTGCAAAAAACATATTTCAACTGAAAGTGACAAACTAGGAATTATAAGTATTAATCGTGTTGTGTTCAGGTGTCGTAAATGTAGGTATGTTTATGAAATTGGCATTGGAATATAAATTTTCTATCCAATTTTATGATCTTTATGTCACACATGACCAGGTGTTTACTGTCTACCGAGTCTACAAATCGAAAGTATGATATTTTGTGTCGCTTTCTTTCCATGCTGTAGTTTTCATGAAGTGAACCGTTTGGCCTATGAAAAAACAAGCATGTTACAATAATATTTTAAAACGATAATTTTATATTTTAACACTAGGCTTTTGAAAACATTTGTATCGTATGCCAGTAAAACGTTTGCATACAACGATAATCTTCTCACCGTAGAAGGTTTGTCGGTACAATTTATATTATTGTGCACTTCCCTGACTTGTCGAACAATTTGGCAAGATGGTTAGATATACTGTTTTAGGTACTTTATTATTAATGTATTGCTGATGTAATGTAAACATTTCGCTGCAAATTGAAATAAAACACAATTCAGTTTATGTATTCTGAAACAAAAGTAGATTTATAGGGGATACATCACGTATAATAATTATGTCGGAAAGCCCACCTCCGTACGTCCGAGTAGAAACAATCCGTACTAAAACAATATTAGGATTCTAAACGTAAATAGATTAATATGCACTAAAAAAGCCATCGCTGATACGAATTAAATGTTCTCCAGTGAACTAAACGCGGCTGCGGACAACATGGGCATGCGTACTTTCTGGAGAAAGTTTCCCTTGAAACAAAAGAAATCAAAAGCGACGATAAATGAAATAGAAGGCGACAGAATTACCCTTCGGAACCCAAATGACATTACAGGTATATTTAGCTCATACTATAAAACGTGTTTACTCCAAAATTCTTAAACATGTATAACACTTATCTTCATGCTGAATTGGACAATAAAGTACAACTGTTCTTTCAATTTAACGACCTCTCCAAAGACAAGTGCCTAGCCAAAGACGTTTCAATTAATAAAATCACGGAAGTAGTGAAAACGCTTAAATTGAAAAAAACCCACCTCGACACGCTAACATTTGTTAACGAGCACCTTTTATATGGTGTGGAGAGTCTTCTCCGTTATGTTGAAACACTGTTCACTCTGATTTTACAAGCGCGTATGTTTCATCTGGATGCAAACTCGGAATGACCATACCTATTCACGAGGAAGGGAAACCGAAAATTAAATGCAGCAGCTATCGCACAATCACACTACTTCCGGTTTTATAACAAACTTTTCTAAAAAACTTCTCAACACTAGGATAAGCAAATGGTGCATCGACAATGAAAAAAACTCATTTCCTAACCCCCAACAGAATGCCTACTAAAAAAAGCTCTGTGTTCCCTCACCGTGTCGTTTAACCTTCAGATAAGTATATATTCTAATATAGAATACGTCTCCTCTTCGCACGTGGAACTGCTGGACACTTCCTGTGCATTTGACAATGTACTTTACAACGCGTTATTTATAAAACTGCTAGAATTCAGATTTAAAGGAAAAACGCTGCGGACGTTAATAAATTGCTTCACATACATCAAACGCGCAGTATGCGTTAACGGGGTTCTGTCCATGCCATTTCGGTCCGACAAGGAGTCAGACAAGGCGTAGTCCTATCAACTTGCTTGTATCTGCATTTTATTGACACGCTTAAGTGTGATCTGTAGTCATCTGGACATGGAACTGCCACTGGCCACCTTTACACCGGGAATCCAACTATAGCAGATGACATCACGCTCATTTCACGCAGTGCACAATCATTACAGCGCCAAATAAATATTGTAACCACATATACTCAAACATGGGGATACGACTTAGTGAAGACACATGCATTTATATGGTCTTTGAAAAAATAGAGTGTTGCCTCAGACTAAAGTAAAAATCGACGATAAAATAGTGCTCCCCGCAGAGTCACCAAAACAAGTAGGAAAAATGCTTTACAGATCGCTTAAGTCGTCATAAACAGTCGACGAACAAATACAAAATAGTCGCTCATCGGTGTTTTCCCTGATGAAAAAAAAACAACAACATACGACATTAATCCGTTGAAAATGGCAGATCTCGTGGAAAAAATATCTATCCCCATACGCATCGAAAATCTTGTCATCACTGACGAACCATAATATCCTTTAAATAGAAAGATTATTAGATTTACAGCAAAACTGCGTCAAAACCCGCCAACTCGAACAAAAACGTACATGTCATTAAGCCTGATCGATTTGCTACAAATGATTTCTAAAGTCGAAGCAAGAAAACTGATGTTCTTTCATAAACTGTGCTCTATGCACACTAAATACCGTACGAAACAACTATTTGAGTATAGACTAACTCTATTTAATATCCGAGGCAAATCATCACAGAAAGGGTTAATACCATACATTAATGGAAAAGTATAACATTGTGAACTATTATTATACGGTTTATTGTGAAGTCACTGTGATTCCTCCTAAACTGACGTGGAGACGTATACATGTAGCTGAAAAATGCGATACGCCAATATCACACGGATCAATGTACAGAACGCGTAACAGGTGATCCAAAATGTGTGCAATTTAGCGTCGTTCACCAGGGCTACACCAGGGCTACTCGCCTCTATGCCGCGGCAAGGACACCCCATGAAACAACGGAAGCCTCGACAGCTGTGCGTGTGCTAGTGAACACACGGGTACAAACTCCCGGATATCGTTGCAGACACTGTGGTCTCATAGTTATATTCAGCGACATTCATGCCTACTGTCAAAGACTGAGTGCCTTACATTACTACGAGAGTGCCTCATCCTCCCCGATACTAATCCATATGATAAAGTGACATTACTTCTATCAGCAGCAAACTCTATCAATGATGAGATAACCAGACGTATATGTACTATCATTCACATGAGTATTACGCCAAAGTTATCGTGTTTCAACAAACAGACGTTTAATGAATTTCAATTTACATGGAATTCAGATGTAAATAATATTTGTGTCTGAAAGTATATTTTAATTATTCTGTTTGTATGTTAAATCACTGTCAAGTGGAATTACATAGTATATATGACATGTTAAACGTATATTGAATATGTTTTGTAGGATTGTAAGTGACAAGAAAGTGTTTTTGTGTATTTTTTGTACCGATGCAAGGCTAACAGCGTGCGAAAGTGAAATTTTGTAAAAAGCTTGGGATAAACATCTTGAATTGTTTAAAAAGCTTTTATCATATAAATAATTAGTTTTGCATTGAATTGCAAATTAATGATAATAAGGTGAGTATTTATTAAGTTTTGTTTCACATGTCAATTGGAAAAAAAAAACAAACGTAAAATCATAATAATTATAAACTATTTTACACAGTGCTCCAATTGTAAAATTTACCAACTTATCAACTAAGAATACCATGCAAGTTTGTCCGTCATTTACCAACTTATCAACTAAGAATACCATGCAAGTTTGTCCGTCATTTACCAACTTATCAACTAAGAATACCATGCAAGTTTGTGCGTCATTTACCAACTTATCAACTAAGAATACCATGCAAGTTTGTATGTCATTTTGTTTGTTAAGATGCAATACATAGATATTTGGCATTTTATATAGCTGATAACCTATCTGTGATAGAATAGAAAACGTTTCTGTATAGCTAGGGAATGCGAAAGTTTGATTAATGTGCTATTTATAAATAACTCTTTTAGATAGCGGCGTTGATGGCAGATTCTCACCCGTGGTTAATCCTGGTGTAGAAATAACGTGTGTTGATAGAAATTAAACATTTGATACCTTATCTTCACAAATATTTTTCCTCATACCTAAGAAAAACATTTCGAATTTTAGTTCGATTACTCGATTGGTCTCATTTTTCACGCTGTGTTGTATAGCTGTGCTCAAAAAAGGCTACCGTAAGGTAACGCGAGTGTACGATATCCAATCATCTTTAGGTAAATCTTCTTAGTTGTATTAACAAAACAAGGTTGTATATGCTCATGACACGAGGAAGAAAGTATGTGGTGTGGGGCATTTGGGTGATTAATTCTGATTATTGTGTAAAAATCCAGGTTTGACATTGGCTTACATATAACAATGTACACACATCAATAAAAAATTGAAGACGAAAGTTTTGGCTTAAGAAAAATATCATTATGTCAACACTTTGCGCGTAAATCCATGTATCGCTGCTAACAGTTGTAGATTGTATATCTTCATGCACTCGTTTTACATTACATGCTAGAACTTGTGTGGTAGTTTATTTGATAATACAGCAGGCAATATGCCCATGAGTATACATGAAATGTCACATACAATATTCGAAAGACAAAGTCATAGGTCATTCAAATCATAAACATCAAAAATACATCGGTACATTGTAAAGCAAAGTATTGGATATTTTAGAGAAGACAATATACAGCGAGAGGCTGTGCAGAAATATATACAAAAGTCCTACTCTAATCATAATATGTATTATAAGTATTTCTTATTTCCCATGCTTTAAAAATAAACATAGCTAAATTGTTAACAATATTGCTATTTTGAGAGGTCAATAAATCTTTAAACTTTAACATATTTGGTCTTACGTATTAACATGGAGTTAAATAAGCTTTTCTTACATCAGTTTATAATGTACAATCCATAACAAAGTGGTATTCATCTTCTTAGACATTGCATTAAATACATTTTCTTTCTGCATAAGGAGTAGCTATTTGTTTTTGCCATCTACCCGTTTCAACTTTAAGCGTATGTGCAGAGACTCTTAATCTAGATAGAGAGAGCCATTCTGTACTTTGGAATATTAACATCACTTAAATAGGATTTGAATTAAATATTGGATATTAATATGTATGGTTTTGCTCTAGTTCATTCACTCAATTCAGTTTTCCAGTTTTGTATAAACATATCTGTAACTCTTACTCTACAAATTTTCAAAAATATTTCTACATCCCCAATCCCTTGGTTCAGCCACACATCGTCAAAACCACAATTACGTAATAGACTTTTTACCACGAAGCCAAAGATCTGTTATTGGTGTATGTTTCTAATTCTCGGAACATAATATAATAACAAGTTTAACATATTTAATATCATGTGTGTTTACTAGCTTTAACCAATATCTAATTACATTAATTTTATGTCTGACGAATAAAGACGTTCTCCCTAGTTCTCCATATATAAAGTTATTCTGTGTTTGCCTTCGGACTCCTAATAATAATTTGCAATAATTTAAATGTATTCTTTCTATCTTTATATTGCTCTGTAAACCCCATATTTCGGACCCTTAACTTAAAACCGGATAAATTAATCTATCAAACATTTCTAATCTGTGTTATAATGTAATGTTATAAAATGTCGATAGATATTGTCTAAATTTAACAATAGCTTTCAATGATTGTTCACACAGACTATCAAACGTTTTAGAAAAAGAGCCCCCTGAGGAAAAGACAAAGCCCAAATATGTTAAGTTATCAACAATTTAATACGTTGTTATTATATAAGAATCTCATATTATGTCTAAGTCTTCCTTCTTTAAAAAAAAACCATGACTTTAGTTTTTTGTGTATTAACCGTTAACTTCCATCGATCACAGTATTGCTTAAACAAATCTAATCCTTTCTGTAAACCAGTTTCACTTTCTGAAAACAAAACAATATCGTCGGCATATAACATTATGAGTAATTTTAAGGTGTCTAAATTTATCCAATCATAATTATTTGTCGCAAATATTCCTAAATGTCATTCAAATACATCGCAAATAAAAATGGAGACAATGATTCAGCCTGACGTACCCCTAACAGGCATGTAAAACTATCGCTAACCTCATGGTCATAATTTACCCTTGACTTAACAATACTATACATTGAACGGATAATGTTGAATATTTTCCCTCTAATACCTAGCTTTATCAGTTTTTACCACAGAATATCTCTTTCTATGTAATCAATTGCTTTTGTTAAATCTATAAATGCTACAAATAGTTTCTTTTTCTTATTTTATAAATGCTTTATTACATTATGCAGTATAAAATATTATCTATTGTGTGTCATGATATATATTCTTATAAGATGATGCATTTATATTGTATGAAGTATAATAAGATTATAATTAAGTTCCTTTTAAGATAGTTTTGTTGCTATGGGAAACTGTACACAGTCATCCCTGATTATTTCAGACTAACACATAATTATGTCCATGTAATAAGTAAACTAGTTTGTTGCTATGGGATACTTTACACAGTCATCCCTGATTATTTCAGACTAACACATAATTATGTCCATATAATGAGTATACTAGTTTGTTTTTTATACCCTTATGTACCGCATGGTGCACGTTAACCTTTAATATCTCTTCAATCTTTGAAGGAAAAATATCCAGTCCTCAAGACTGATAATAAATTCCTTTACTGTAAGTGAACCAAAGGGATGAACATAATCGTGTAATACGACGTAACGCAGTTCAGAAATATTGCTTATGGTAGGTGCTCGTTACGTGTGCAAGGACATCGACATTTGTATCAGTATATCTATGTTTGTTTAACTGCTTATTCCGTTCTGCATCATTTTAAATGCAAGTAAACTTTCCAAATCGTTTTTACGATACGTTTAGTATCTCTCAGTGTGTGTAATGTTATTGAAAGTATTATTCCGTTTTTCCCTTTTTTATTTGAACCCTTCAACACTCTTTCGGGTTTTTCAACCAAAGCATCAACGTATTATACTTTGTGGTGTTTGTTGGATCGCAAGTGCATTGCGTTTACGATGAATATGGTGTTATAAGGTTTTGACAAAAGTTTATAGACGATACGCATTTAATATAAAATATGTAAGTGCGATAACCACTTCATAAAGCAAAATTCATTATATGTATTGGTGTTCACACATTAATTGACGATAAGAAAGGTTTATTATATAAGTTAGTAAGTGAAGTAAGTTAGTAAATAGTTTATTATAGCTAAATGTGCAATATAACAAAACATCATTTTTATATATATAAACAAATGTTTTTCGCTCGAACCGATTAGCCTATAAGTCACCAAAACAGGATATTTCACATTATATACAATAGCACAACATACACTGATACATGTGGATACTATATTACGTATACGAATATAAAATATGTATGGGAATTTATGTCGATGTTTAACTTATTCAGAACTATGCATAGCTAACAAGTAGTATTTTTTAAATGCTATAACAATAAATTTAGCCCAGTTTTCGTGGACATAAAGACATTAGTATATTCAGTTTAATAATAGAATTGTGGTTCGGAAGCTCAGATGATATCTTAAAATTCGTTGAATGCGTTATTTGTTCGTTTAGGGTGCACGGAAACTGAATGACTTGCTTTAACTGTTTCGCAACAATAAGCCATACGTTATTTAGCTCCAAAGCGAAACAAAGAAAACAGAATTACAGATTCGCAATTGGACAATTTATACAGTCTTATAAGACTGCTGAAATTGATTTTTTTTCTTATTGCAGTGTATTTCTTACTCATTAACGTGGGTCGTTTGAACCGATGGAACACGTATCTTTAAGCATACTTGGTATAATCACAAGTAAATGCAACAAGTTTGCGCTTAAGACAACAATTGCACTCTGTAGCAAACAAATTTCACCACCGCGGGAGAATTTTAGCAGCATACAGTTAATTGCATTCCTGTGTAAATGCAGTCTATTTCCTTATGAGATGCACTAGAAATCTGACATCGACCGTTGATACCTAATGACTTATACATGCTATTCAGGCACTCTTCGTGCAAATATTTGACGTGTGTCAAGCATTGCCTTGTCTAAATTGTGTTCAAGTGGGGAAAATCAAGGTTCCTGGGACATATTCAAAATATAAACTCTTATTATCATTTGTTCTTTTGCATCGCTCTCACTTTTGTCATAAACTTGATGAAACTTGGATAGATTGTTTATCTAGACAATATATAGGCTTTGTGGTAAAGCATTATGCCACTTGATCAATCCTTAAAAAATAAATGTGTGCCCACCTTAGAAGGCACCTTTATAACTCAATCTTGCTTAAAAGTGTTAGAAAGTAATCCAAAAAAATATTGATCAAATTAAAATCTGGCTAAATTGAGTACAAAAAAGATCACCGACGTAAATCAACATAATTGTATTATCATTTTAAGGCCTTTTCGGTCAAAGGTCAAAATTCATTCAACAATGGTTTAACATTTGGTGGCTAGGTAAAAGTAAAAAAAACACACAACAGCAATACGTTGTTTGAGGTACCAGATTCAGATTTCGGACGTGTTTAAAGGAGCGGATGCAAAAAAAGACTAGAACCGGATATGCGAAAATTATTTACTCCTAAGGGTTAATAAATTATGGTAAATTCTATTAAACTATTTACACATAACGATCGTAAGATACTACAACTTTCTTTGGACAATATCAACGTCGATTCAGTTCTGAGGAAATTAAATTTTACAATTGAACGTTAGAAAAGTTGCTGAGTGCATTCTATAATTCAAATAGTTAATAAGGTACTATTTTCATGAATATAAGACAATCTTGAATCATATTAACTAAGACATACTGTAGTTCTAAAACACTCATATCAAACACGATCACAAACTTTTTGTTTGATGTTTTTTGGTTTAATAAGATTTGATTATCTAACGCAAGCATGTTTACAAATATGTTCACCAAAGTTAAGTTTATGAAAGCAACAGAAAAAAACTAAATCCAAATTTAGGAAACAGTGATTGAGAGTGTATTTATATTTTTAATAAAAATTGGTAGTCTTTCAAATGCTATATATGGACGAAGGCAAGCACCTGTCGATATACATATATATTCTCTTGAAGCAGCAGTAAAATGAGTTTGATATTTTCAAGAACAATTTTATTTCACTTTTATTGTACAAGAGCAATATTTGTTTAACGTTTGAGTGCACTTGAAGCAGGATTTAATGATGATAGAACTTAATTTTCACTCACATTTTAAATGTGTCAAGGATTGGAGATGCGTTTAGTGTAGGTTTAAACTGTGTGATATTTAAATATAAGGCACCGCTGGTATTGGTTACATTTAATATAATAGCTTCCATACGCGAATGATAAAATCCTGCTTTAATGTAGAAGTTACATATGCATTTCAATAGACCTCACTTTCACAATGGTTATATCAAAATGATCAACACATGCACTTATTTATTACATTACTACGCGCAATCTGAATTTGCCTAAACGATATGACATTCTAAGCAAGGGATGATTTATGCGTTGTTTTAAATTGTATTTGAATACGAAGGCATCGTGCACTGATTATAATTAATGTATTAAGTCAGATATTAAAACGCAAGACGTAATACCTAAACATTGCATTATTGGTAGCATTATTTTGTTTATTGTCTTTGAGAATCACGAGTTCCTTGATGAAGCATATTTATTGATTTCTTTTATTCTTATATTGTAACATATAAACTTAAGAAGCATGTTAAATCCACACACACGTGGTGCAAACAAAACACATTTGTAATAAAAAAATCGTATTCAGGATTGTCTGTTAAACTGTAGGTATTAATATACGTGCCAATTCATAGGTTATTTTATTAAAACCCAATATATAGGCATAACACATAGATTTTAGCTTTGAAAGTGGCAATTTGTTAATGTTAACATTTACACCGGATGACCGCCTTCAAACTGTCCACGCAAATAATCTAGGCTTTGAAACGTTTGAAAGTTTATTAAGTATTTTCCCTTAATTACCAATTTCATCTGTGAACTTCAAAGATATCGACGTGTAATATTTTTTAAATATACCATATAAACAACACTATTTGCTACTATTAAGAAGCAGTAACATGTATTCACTGTTAATGATAATTAAATATAAAAAAACATCTAACAGTATTTGTAATAGCATTGCTCTCATTGTTGCCTTAATGATGTTCGTATACTGAACTGTATCATTTTTACTATAAATTTAATGTTAATATCAACCGAACTCCAGATGTATCAGCAGGATATAAAACGTAATAGATTAATACATGATTGGATCATTACGTCTATAAGATTAATTACAAATACGGGTATTACAATGATAAATATTGCGACATAACAGGAAAAGACGAGAAACAACTCAACAATCTTAAAATGACCTAAAAGCTCTTTAAATATAACACTAGGATGACTCGTGGCAGAATAAAAATGCGGACGATACCGTTGTAGGTATTTAAATAAGTCGGTTAAGTATATTTTTTACATTACTCGTATGTTCGGATTCAACTCGTTTGATGCGAAGCTTTTAGTTTAGGTTTAAGAGGTGCGTGTTCACATCTTGTGTATGACATAACTATGTATTTCAGAGGAAGAATACGACAAATGCATCTACAAACCTTCCACATATGCAATTAATCATTACAGTTTTGCTAAAAATGAAATGTTCACTTATATGATGCTTTTGTAATTGAATAACTTGATATCGTGCTGATGTCGTAATGTGCTGTCTCTAAATGATACTAGATTTGATTCGTTTGGATATAATAACATGTTGTTGTTGTTATTATTAATTGATAACATGTCGCAGTTGAGTATTTATAAAACAGATACTTCTAATAATAGGATAACAAATCCTGTTTGAAACGTTGAATGTTATTTCACTTTTATCAATATCCTTAAAATGTTAAGCGTTTTCATCCGTTTATGTCTTGTTGACAAATATCACATTATTTTGTTTAAAATAATGTCCTCAACGTCAAATAAAGCCCGTCCGTAAACAAATTTTAGACTTAATCAGCTTGTTTTTGTGACGTGTTTGGGATGTTGGAAGACAAATCGGACTTTTGATTTCATACCATTTCATTTTTTGCATTTCATTTTTTGGATTTAACTTGTTTGGGAACGCTGACCTGCTAACATAATGCCCTAATTAGTTAAATACCTATGGCCAGGAATTGTCACCTTTTGACGAGCCCTTTTTCATACTAAAAGCAGAATCGCATAGCAACAGAATAGGCAGGAATAACGCAGATATGAAAATAACATATTCACAGATGAGTACATTTTTATAGACGTAAAAATACATGAAAACATAAATTAATTATATTAAATCAAACTTCAAATCAGTAGAGCTTACAATTAGCCGACAATGACAATGTACAGTATTGTCGCCACTTTTTGCAAACTATATAACCACATACGTTAATTTATAAGATGTGAAAATCCAAAGAATAAGCAAATTGAGAACGGAAACAACAAATGCATTAAATACTATTGATAGGTTGTTGTATGTTTTGTAGTTTGTATACAAAAAACGTGCATTGTTAATAATAATATTTACCTATTCCGAAAATCACACACATTTAAACACTGCCATATCAAAATAAGAAACATACAAACAAGGATTCCGTCTTTTTAACCTATTATTTAATGTAGTCAATTTTGATCGTTTTCTGCCAACGGAGAGAAAATAATAGCTGATGTATTCCCTATTGAAATTTCCACGCAATGCATTAACAAAGTCATGTCATTTTATCAATAATATAATTGTTTGTTTCCTTGCGTATTTCTTTCTGAATAATTGTATCACTGTTACCATTTCGGTGTATGCACCATTCGTACTTGCTTACAGTCGAGCTTTCCATATCATTTAACACTTTTAGTACCAACGATGTTGAAATAGTGTTCACAATATGTTATTTCTTGCTACTTATGTATTAAGGCCGGTCCAAAATCTTCACGGAAATAAAACAACGACGTTTGTTGTTCATGTTATTGGATCGAAATTGCATTCCGAAGACGTATTGTAATATGTTGTTAAGCTGTTATTTGATTCAGCCCGCATTATGTCGATATCATCATTTTATTTTAATAGAAAACAAATGTCGGTGTGTATCGTGTTTTAGATTGTAACATTATTTTGTATTTCGGAATCTATATTCGAAAAGCAAAGTGTAAAACATATGAAAACGTATCGTTACGATTGTAAAAAGTATTTTTTTTTAAGTAGAAAGTAGGAATCTTAATCACAAAGTGTCCAGTGTATAATGACAGTAGTGATGGCGATTTTTATTACCACGCGCGTAATAACATATTATCTTAACAAACTTACGTACCATTCATGGTTTTTGTAAATATTGATTTAAATAGTTGGCTTATCCATTAGAAGAATTCATGTGTCTGAGAACATTCGTGCCATTTAATGCGATAATCTCTCTATCCGACACCATTTCCTTTTGTGGTACAAAACTTACATGATGATAGGGGTAATGTTGTATTATCAATCCTGTCGGTTTATATCAAGCGATTGTATTCGTATTGTACCGATGAACTTTGACTATATATTGTTTACTTGTATGTAAATGATAAAAGGAGTTTTGTCGATATACCAATTAAAACCACGAAATTTCAAACATAAAAAATGCAAATTAATAAGGCATAAAGAAAACGTTTTGCAAAGTAAGAGATTTTTTTTTAAACTAACTCTTTTTGATAGGAAAACGTGTAGCATGTTTTACAACTGCCATACTTCTACTTTAAAACCTGCATTTTATCGCGTTTAAACATTCCATCATATGCAAACCTTTAGATTGTCGCTATGTGTTGAAAACCAAAAATGACGAAGTTTCAATCGTCGAAACTGACACAATGAGGCGTTTATCATGAACACTGTTCCTTTTATCTGACAATTATGGGAATGTTGAAGGAACTGGTATTTTACTGGTTTGTATATCACTAAAAGAATCGTTTGTTATGTTATTAAATGACTTATTATATATTATAAATGTCAATGGTTGATTTGACTTGTTACAGGCGGTTCATTATATTTACACTATCTCTTAGTTTTAACATGCATGCCAATGCAACAATTTAACAATGTTTTTATTTGTTTTATATATTTTTTGTTAAACGGAATGCTGTATGTATGCATCAATATGACACACATACTATGCTAAAGCGTCATATTTATGGTAACATCTAAGAGTTATATCGTTATAAAACAATTATTCGTTAGAAAACAAACGCTGAAAATATTTATGTTTATAAAAAAACGAGTTCATTTATATAAAAACTTGTTTTAAACAGTACAGGCAATGCAAGCAGGTACAATCCAAAATATAAAATATAATCATTGTCGTGAAAACGCTTGGGTAAATAAAATTAGCCTACTACTGTTAAAGAAATAACAAATAAAATCTCAAAATAATACTTTGTTTAAAAAGACTGCACAACCATAAGTGGATTGGAAATTAAGAGATGAATATTTCTGACACGACTTGTTTAATGTCGTGATATACAATAAAGTGCGTTTTATTGGAAGAGTTTAAAAAATGTGTTTTCGGCGACAGCAAAATTAAACAGTGAATGGTTCTCAATATTTTGTACCGTAAGAAACGTCTTGGCGATTTTATTTTTGTAAAAAGACATCATTGACACGATAAAATAGACCATATTCTGACAACGGAAGAAGGCATGTAAGCAAAAATAAATTCTGCGTTGTAGTGGCAAATAAGTACGATGCCCAATAGATTGTTCACAATGGTAGGCTAACCATGCAAAACATAATGGTAGTTTAACAGTGCGAAACATATGACATGATAAACAATCTATTGAATTACCCTTAACGATATCATGGTATTGGCAAATGATGATTCCCGTGTGTTTTCATTTTTAAGACGTATAGAGTACATAAACCTCAATAGATAATCACGAATATTGTTTGTTATTACTAATTGGAAAAAGAAAAACTATAATATATAAACATCGCATCAATGCATATTGTTAATGGTCTCTCTTTGCAGGTTTGTTTCATGACCCCTTGGCTATCAAATCAATATCCTTATTTGACATAAAGGCAAAGTTGGTACAGTATAATCACTTAGATAATATTTGGTTATAAAGAAGTACTAGTATGCAACCATATCTTACTAGCTGTAGATTTGCATGTATTTTTGAACACGTGCTTGACAATATTGTTCGCAAACCAAACAATAACGAACGTATTTGTCATCCTGCTTGTTTCGCAAACTTTGGAATAATATGAAAATTGTATCGTTAGACTTTCAAGAATTATACAATACGCAATAACAACAAGATAATATCCAATCATAAAAGAAATCATCTTCACTTTTGTATCTAGTATTCGTATTGTGTGTGTACATTTTGTTTTTTTAATGACGTAAGTTTAGCCTGAAATACAATGTCAAGTCGTTTGTTCTATTTATAACTTCATAATTATCATTGATTGAAACATTATTATTAATACCACTTACAATTATTATTGGCTATACTAGAAGTATTCAAGTTTATGCACATGTTCATTTAATATACAATATCAAGTATAAAGCATGCATGTGGTTGAGGCCATGGTTAACGTTACCTCATATCGAACATCATGATCAATTTATAATGTTTTTCATGAATAATCAATCAACAATAAAACAAATTTATAAAATAAGTATAAGTGATACCTCCGCGATGGTATATCCCTTGCATTTTATATTTTCTTGAATGACAATTATAAAAAGGGCATATTAACCCTTTCAGTGCGGGAACCGAATTTTAGAGGCCTTTGCAAACAGTTTGGATCCAGATGAGACGCCACAAAACGTGGCGTCTCATCAGGATCCAATCTGTTTGCTATTCTGATGGTATTCTTTGAAAAAAATCGATGAAAATGCTCATTTTAGAAATTCAGCAGACGACATTTTAGCAGACGACAAATTTCCCAGCATGCAAAGGGTTAATGTCTAAGATCAATGACCCTCAATTGACTCATCTCTAGAAGACGTGTGTTTTCTATTCCAATGACCCTCAATTGACTCATCGCTAGAAGACGTGTGTTTTCTATTCCAATGACCCTCAATTGACTCATCGCTAGAAGACGTGTGTTTTCTATTCCAATGACCCTCAATTGACTCATCGCTAGAAGACGTGTGTTTTCTATTCAATCGTTGATTGTGGATGAATCTGGACTCTTTTGTAATGTGCAACACAAGTTTGGTTTGAAAATAAGTCAACAGAATTGATTGACTTTTAAAGATAATTAGTAGCAAACATCGGTAGCAATAATAAATATACGACCAGTCCTTATAACGTTGCTATGATGAAATACTTGTTTTTAAGACATTTGATTAAAACAATAATTTAAATGTCAGCAAGTATGAAATCCCATGTGTATCGGCATGAGACACAGTTTTATATTATAAAAGTGATAAAACCGGAGTAATTACCTTGATAAGGCCAAGGAACAACATACAAAAGATAAAGAGAAAACTCAGTTGTACTTTTTATAACAGGAAGTGAAAAGAACAGTTCGAATACTACACATGACCATGGTTTCGACTGAATTGCCACTTGGAGGAGTTTGTCATTGTTGTGTATTGTGTCCGATGCAGACCTGAACTGAATTTATCACACTTTATTTCAAAGGTAAGACATTTACTGAAGGAAGCCTTTCAAATATGCTTTTAATCATTATAATTTCACTGAAGCTGTTATGTATTTATTCATTTTGTTTTTATATTCAAATTGTCTGTATCACTTTATATGTACTTGATTTCTTCACATTCTATCAAAAGATTAACTTAAGTTAATACGTTTGAATATTTCACATTTTTTAGTTTAATTGTTTAAGTTTTATATTAAATTACAATAGATTTTTTCATTCGAATTTGAAAAGTGTTTTAAAATCTATATCATGTTTCATTTTGCTCCGCGTGTAATACAACTATTACGAATATTCATCTCTCAACCGTGATAAAAACTTTTGCGTTCGACTGACCAATCGAAATTGTTAAATTTTGACGATCTCAATGTTATCGTAAATTGTTAAGATTATTGTTGTTTAAACGCATGTTATAATGTTATAGAACATATATGACAATCAGATAAATATACATATATGAGCAAAAAAAGTCGGTATAATTTAGATTTTAATATGTGTGAGCTATATGAAATTCATAGTATGTCTGTTAAACGAGACATTGACACATTTACATAAAAGATGCCAAAATGAATAGTCGCAAAGTGGACAGAAATAACGCACCCATCACAATAACATATTTCACGGTGAATTTTGTTACATATAATAACTTGAATGTGTGTGAAAATGTGCATTTTATAATGACTGAAATTTAGAAGACAGGATAAGATGGATATTCGAGAGAATATGCAAAAAATAAACATAACAATTAATTAAGTGAAAATAAAAACACCATATGCATTAGGTAATTCAGATAAATTAATGCGATAATTTGCATGTCAACTTTCTTTTATATTTGTTCGTTTATATTTTGTACGAAGAATAAAACACTGCAATTCAAAAATAAAAACAGCAATACAAACCGAGGATACCAATAAGCATGGACCATTTTAGATTTTGGTTTACCTCGGTTATTTTCTGCAAACGGGGCAGAATGGAGGGCTTCTAACTTACTACTTATTCCTTTCTTCATAATTGTATCACTGTTTCCATACCTCTGTGAGCACCGTTCGTTCTGTTTCACTTGGAGAAGTTGACGTTGTCATTTCTTTAATATAATACGTGTAATGTATACACTGTTTACTGCCGGTATTGTTGACATTAAGGTGAGCGTTATTCGTAACTGTTCGGGGCACATCAATACTAAGTATAAAAAAAAAAGCATCAACGTCTGTTGTGAATCATTGCATGTTATTGGATCGCATTAGCTTTTCGTAGACAACCAGGACCTCATTATCATAGAAAGCAAATATAAGCAGAGACGTTGCTTGGAATTCATATAGATTCGAAATCGAAGTTCCGAAAAAAACATTTCACTACCGTATTTTAGATGTGATTTGTATTATCAACTAGCGCGTACAAATCTAATTTCAAAAGCAAAGTTTACAACATATCAAAACAGGAAGTCATTCTTATAAAATTATTTTATCGTATAGCACGTGTGAATCAGAATACCAAAAGCAAAGTGTAGATCATATGAAAGCGGTTGTAAATGCGAACTTTATTTCCACAAGCGTAGTATAAATTATTCGTTCCTGAAACCATAGGCTTGATTTGAGAAATATACACATACACAGTTGATTGATCAAGCTCAGGAATGCATTTGTGCATGTGTACAGTATTATGATAGCAGTGCGATGTCCGCTCTGGCCGACACTATTCCTGAGATGCCTTGTGAGTTTTACGAAACTTAGCTACTTGATGAATCAAAATTATTGTAAATATTGTTATTATATATCAAGTGCCCATGCCAAGTGGAAATAAACTGTATCAACCTTTTAAGTTTTCCTAATTATATAATATAATTATTCATTTTTTCTGCAGCAATATGCTTAATATGGTACAAAGTTTATAAAACAGGATGAATATAAGAAATTAGTTGTACATTGTAAATCAATACTCAAGCTTTTGACACGTATGGCAAAATGTTTGTTTTCTATGAGGGTAATACGGTGAATAATTTACATTTCGCAACTCGAATGCATGTTGGGTTTAAACATTCCCTTGAAAGATTGTCTGATAGACACATGGACTGAATACGACTGAGGAGGTCAAAGTTGTGTGGATTAAAGAGGCGAGTAAGGCATTTTCAAATATTATTAAATGAAACGTTTTGCTTTACTATTAAATACAGTAAGTATTTGTAGGAACTAACGATACTTTTAATATACTCTGCTATTTATCTTCATTATTTTCAATTGTATAAGACACATTTACTTCTTTCGCAAATACAGATAATCACACGGACTTTACGTGTTGATTTCGCCAATAAAATAAAGCGCAAATCACATACATACAGTCTAAAAGATTGCTCTAATTTATCTAATAGATGATGTAGAATTGAAGTTTATTTTTATAGACGCTTTAAAAACTCAGACTTAATAAGACATTAAAAATCAATTTAGACCGAGTATCTGTGTGTTTACTTTTAATCGCAGATTGATAAATTGTTTAGAGATGATAATTCATTTATGCGTTAAAATTGAATTGTTAATGATGATTTCGGATAAATATAGACAGGTGTGGCTTTACGAAAAAATCCAATAAGGTTCGGTAAGCCTCAAAGTTTTCCTTTTTAATTACATGCTCAAATTCGTTTTCATGTTGTCTATTTGTATTTGATGTCAGTTACATGTTCTGTGTAATTTAAATACAGGCCTAACTCGTGATGGTTCGGCTGAATTTCTGCGCATGTTCCCGCAATTTTACCAATTGTGAAATGTGTGTATTATCTTATGCTTAAGTTAAATGGATGTGATATTGGCTAGTTGCATGATATCAGTGTGCTAAATGAGAACAACTAAAGATATATAGATATACTATAACCGAATGTTAACATGTTCTTCGCATTTAGGTTTTGGTAAGGGATCGGGTTTATCGAAACTCTTACTTTGCTTAGAACAGAATATTAGACTTAAGAACATCTTTTTTAAATTAAGCAAATCTGTTTAAAGCGTTACATAAAACATTACTTGTATTTATTTGAAAACATATATGAGCATTTTTAAACAGTTATCTATTATTATTTTGACCTGATGATTAAGAGTGAAAGTAATACATGCAATGATCAATTCTCACACTACATTTATGTGTGCTTTCCATCAACTACATTTAAGGTTATGTAAACAATATTTCATTTAGACATGCTTTATTGATGCATCAGTTTGATGAACTTTTGCTGAAGAAAGCAATACAATCCGGGAAATGTTAACTTTTGTTACATATTGTCATTGTTTATGGTGGTATATACAGATATATGCTACTTTGACATACTATATACAATTATACGTACGCATATGTACTGCATCAGCAATTTTAATAATTGCATGTAACGTAATTATAACATAGTTATTTTCAATCTATTTATCCGAGAAGATTTTTTGACAAAATATTATAAAAACTCAATATATTGTGGTTAAAGCAGTATTAAGAAGCTTCTAGTATTACACAGAAATCAGACTCATTAATATTTGTACATATAAAAAACATTAAACCAATATTTAACATGAAGGTATATTTAGGATACAATGTGAGTTGGGAAATAAATATCATCCTTTGATTTAAGATGAAGTTTTTGTATTTTACTATCACTCATATGATAACGATCAAAGTGAAATGCCTTGATGTTAAAGAGGTCCATTGAAATGCAAAACACACCAAACTATATCATAGTCTATTACTGTTTACTGGATATCAACAAACGATACAGTTGGAGTAAGTTATCTGCAGTTGGAGTTAGTTATCTGCATGATAGATTGCCCATGATGTAGATAGCTGATAACGTTCACATGCAGTTTCTGAAGCTTTTAGGTAAATATGGACCTCATTGTCGTCGTTTATGCCAACACATTGGATTTTGGTATGAAAGGTAAGCTTAGTTATTACTTCAATTATTATTATTATTATTATTATTATTATTATTATTATTATTATAATTATTATTATTATTATTATTATAATTATTATTATTTTTATAATTATGATTAATTTATTCTATTATTTTTTCATTCATATTATTGTTAAAATAAAAATATAATAACAATCTTAATAAAAATATAAATACTACTAATAATAATTATAATGATGATAATAATAATAATAATAATATGATTTTAGTAAGATTATAAGTATTGTTATTATTATTAATCCTTCTTCTTCTTCTTCTTCTTCTTCTTCTTCATCTTCTTCTTCTTCTGCTTCTTCTTCTTCTTCTTCTTTCTTCTTCTTCTTCTTCTTCTTCTTCTTCTTCGTCTTCTTCTTCTTCTTCTCCTTCTTCTTCTTCTTCTTCTTCTTCTTCTTTTTCTTCTTCTTTTTCTTCTTCTTCTTCTTCTTCTTATCATTATTATTATAAATTAAATTATACACGTTGTTGATGGATATTTCTGAAACAACGGGTATGTTTAATGACGTGATTATTTATTGAATTATAAATAGAGCTCTTATGTTTAGGTTCTATCCAGATAGTATATATATATATAGATCATATGTCTTATTTAAAAACTCAATTTAATTTAAATGAAACGTGACAATCAAATGTTGTTTTCATTGCGTAGAAAAACAAAACAAGTACAATATAGTTTTGGAAGCAATCACACGCCAGAAACTCCATTCTGATATATGTTCTTGTTCCCATTAACCACTTTTCAACAGGAAACCAACAAAAAATTAAAATTGGTATCTCCGCCTTGAGCGGTGAATGCAAATTATTGGGGGCTTAAACCAGTTGTGCGATAGCCGAACCTTACACTAACCTTTGCATAAATCATACAGCGAACGCGCGTCTAAACCTATCTTAATAAAATGTAACTGTGCACACACAAAATAAAAAAAATAAGAATAACAAAATAAGAATGGCAATATAAGAATGGCAAAACGTCAAGCGCAAAAAGAATACCTCATACATCATGAAAACTAAAATACAACGTTAAGAAACATGTTTTACAAGCATTAACATCAGCCAAAATTAATATATGATTTCCGTATGCATATGATTGTTTCCGCCCTCAACCGAGTGCTACTCGCACGGATTATCACATCATTTTCATCCCCATAACATAACATAACTATGTTGCACTAGATTGCGAAAATAGTGTACGTTGTATATTGAGAAACTAACATTAACATATAATCAACCATTGCTAGCATGCTAAAAAATTACATTTTTACAAACCTTTTAGTAATGATATGAAACAGAATTCATATGGGAATATGTTATTCCGGTGTCTGTGTTATTTCTGTCAACTGTGTGGCTATGCGCGTTGGCATTTATTATATAAACGTATATATGTTTTCTTCAACAAAATGTGGCATGCCCTCCACATCAGCGGATGATCCAGCCATAGTCTGAATATCATAAACCTTACCGCAATTACCAGGCTTTCCTGTAATATATTGGCTTTATTGATAAACCAGTGTTCATTCTGGATTCTACACTTTAGAAAATAAAAGTAAACATAAGCAGGGACTTTCACAAGATGTCAGTACCTACCATATTTTATTAAACAAGTTCATGAGTTATTTGTGTAAATGATTAGATATACGGACAAGAAATCCATATGGTCAATGATTAAAGAGACGCAATTTAACAGTATATATTTCGAAACGAGTAAAACACAATAAGGTGTTCTAATGGCCTCTCGGAAAAACACAACTGGCGTTTCTCAGTTTACATGTGTTTCTTACAGTAATGTTATGTGTATAGTTTATGATCGACACAGTATTGAAATATATGTTTTAAAAATTGCGAATGTATTTTCTTGTATTTGCTTTATCGTGTATGTATATGCAAATGACAAGAAATGTGTGTCATATCTTATATATCACTATTTAATAATCAAATGCTAAAAGAACACATTTCGATGGGAGAGTATTTATGCTATGGGGACATATTTTTGCGAACTTAGGAACCTTTTGTCATACATGATTGAACTGTGTTTCTGTTATAATTGTGAATACCCCGGTTTATTGAACACGACATGTGTACAGATGTAATTGATTCAAAAATATATATACACACATGTTATAAAACACGTTCGTAAAATATATCAATGATAAAAGAGCAAAATGTTAACTCATATATACAAAATTCAGATAAAGTACACTAAATAAGTAAAACGCATTTGTAAAATACTTAATACAAGGTAATCCAATCGAATACTTTAGGTTTAACATTTCGTGGTTCAAATAAAACGAATGATATACTTTATGTAAGTTGAGATCTTCTTGTAAATATCGGACAGACGAAAAAATGATCTTGAAACATATGGTTAATGTAGTTATCTAACACATGTTATTTCTTTTGGCAAAGCGTTACGGGGTTTGTTAAGATATCAACATTCATTGACATTATATGCTAATTCAATAAAGGCGTTTTGTTAAACATGTTAATAATTATCAGGCATTATTCTACAAATGCAACGCCGGATAAATCTAAACGGAATTAATTTATATAATCAGTATTCAATCATTCGTATCAAACTTATTTGTTTGTCCTTTTTTTAAGGAATTCCAAAAACAGAAATTATGTTCGCTCATAACACATTAAAAAGATGGGCCCATATAAGGTCAATCAGTGACGACACTAACCGTATTAACTCGATTCTTGCTCAGAAGTGACTTATTTAAACAAAAAAATAACATCATTAAATAAGTCGTCCCTGATAAACCTGTAAAATTAGACCCCATTGTAACAAATCGAGACTATTCAATCAATAAGTGCCATCAGTGATAACGATTGGACAATGCAGTTTCAAGCCACCAGTGATAACGATTGGACAATGCAGTTTCAAGCCACCAGTGATAACGATTGGACAATGCAGTTTCAAGCCACCAGTGATAACGATTGGACAATGCAGTTTCAAGCCACCAGTGATAACGATTGGACAATGCAGTTTCAAGCCACCAGTGATCACGATTGGACAATGCAGTTTCAAGCCACCAGTGATAACGATTGGACAATGCAGTTTCAAGCCACCAGTGATAACGATTGGACAATGCAGTTTCAAGCCACCAGTGATAACGATTGGACAATGCAGTTTCAAGCCACCAGTGATAACGATTGGACAATGCAGTTTCAAGCCACCAGTGATAACGATTGGACAATGCAGTTTCAAGCCACCAGTGATAACGATTGGACAATGCAGTTTCAAGCCACCAGTGATAACGATTGGACAATGCAGTTTCAAGCCACCAGTGATAACGATTGGACAATGCAGTTTCAAGCCACCAGTGATAACGATTGGACAATGCAGTTTCAAGCCACCAGTGATAACGATTGGACAATGCAGTTTCAAGCCACCAGTGATAACGATTGGACAATGCAGTTTCAAGCCACCAGTGATAACGATTGGACAATGCAGTTTCAAGCCACCAGTGATAACGATTGGACAATGCAGTTTCAAGCCACCAGTGATACGATTGGACAATGCAGTTTCAAGCCACCAGTGATAACGATTGGACAATGCAGTTTCAAGCCACCAGTGATAACGATTGGACAATGCAGTTTCAAGCCACCAGTGATAACGATTGGACAATGCAGTTTCAAGCCACCAGTGATAACGATTGGACAATGCAGTTTCAAGCCACCAGTGATAACGATTGGACAATGCAGTTTCAAGCCACCAGTGATAACGATTGGACAATGCAGTTTCAAGCCACCAGTGATAACGATTGGACAATGCAGTTTCAAGCCACCAGTGATAACGATTGGACAATGCAGTTTCAAGCCACCAGTGATAACGATTGGACAATGCAGTTTCAAGCCACCAGTGATAACGATTGGACAATGCAGTTTCAAGCCACCAGTGATAACGATTGGACAATGCAGTTTCAAGCCACCAGTGATAACGATTGGACAATGCAGTTTCAAGCCACCAGTGATAACGATTGGACAATGCAGTTTCAAGCCACCAGTGATAACGATTGGACAATGCAGTTTCAAGCCACCAGTGATAACGATTGGACAATGCAGTTTCAAGCCACCAGTGATAACGATTGGACAATGCAGTTTCAAGCCACCAGTGATAACGATTGGACAATGCAGTTTCAAGCCACCAGTGATAACGATTGGACAATGCAGTTTCAAGCCACCAGTGATAACGATTGGACAATGCAGTTTCAATATAATCTATTGCGAATGGTGCCCGGTAGACATAATGATCTCAACACAATAACAAATAAATACTATAAATAGTATAATTATAATATAATATTAAAATTATTTAAATATAAACATTCACCAATACTGATTTATTTTCGGTTAAAAAATAAATACCTTATAAGATCAAAGGAGACAATTGAATAACGTGTTTGTTTGATAAATCAAAGGTGAGTTATGCTGATATTTATGTTGATGAGTTATTGTTCATGTTTAAGACGTCACGTGTGATATGTCGGCAAATGATGACAGATTTTTATTTTAAATAAAGAACAATTGATGCGTCGAGCAACTTAATTGCAATTGTAGTTTTACATGTTTATAATAGTAATCACAATTTGAGTAATTAGTTGTGTTTTTAGGATCGTGTATGTATTGCTTAAGCATATGTTACAAAATAAAAATTTATTAAAAATTAAATTATTTCAACAATAATATAATTTTAACCACGTATATGAATGAGTTAACATTTATTTCCGACAAGTAAATATAATATTGTATTAATGTATATAATTTAATAACGCTTACATTCCACGTCATGTTATAATATATGTGCAGTTGTGTTACGCAGTGCGAATGGCATTTGTACCCTTGGAACACACATAGTAACATGTTTATTTTCATCAGCATCATACATTTGCTCACATAATACATTAACATCATAATCGCGGTAACCCATGAAGAAGATACGTTTTTTTCTTGACCTCATATATAGATGATTCACATATATCACATATATCAATTTTATCATCGGCAATCGGTATGAAATCCGATAGCTTAAAACAAAATGCCGTGTGCTGGTATTCGAAAAGTTCGTAATGTTGGATACGCACGTTCTGTTGCAGATACACGCGTTTTGTTGATAGGTCATTTAACCTCAGTTGTTTACCCGGAAATACATTTAAATTAGTTTATCCTATTTTAACAGGAAACTAAATCAAAACTTAGTATGTAAGTATGCAAGGGACCATATCATCACGAAACGGCAACTGAAATCATATTTGAAACGCCGTATTTGTTCGGATACTTAATTTGAAGGAATCCTTTATAATATAGGAAAACACACTCACTTACCGAACAATCATTATAGTATTTAATTGAAGTTTTAGAAACCTTTTGTTACTGCAATATCCACTGAACACCTTGAAAGGGATAACACAAGCACATCTTATAACAGGTAAGCGATTCATTTTTTTATATGTATTTTAAAGCAAAATAAATATATAAAACGTGTAAACTTAAGTATGAACTGTCAAATTCCTTTAAAAATACAAAACGCATAATCATAATTAAGTTCGCCGTTGGGTAATTGATACGGTGTCCTCCTAGCGACTGGGAGGTCATGGGTTTGATCCCCACAGTGGGGGCGTTCTTTACAACTCCCCTTACCACACGAGGTACTTATTCCAGGCACAGGAAACGGACATGAGAGCGTTCAAACAAGCCTGAAGCTTTCGATGAAATCGAGCTAAAATACATAAGTTTGTACGAAACTAAAATATCAAACATAATCAATGACGGTTCATTTGATACACATAAAATTATGTAATAACTCCAGTGGGTGTACATTTAAAAAACATCTTCATTAATTTGTTGTAAATACATATAAGAACGTTTAGTTTATTAGTATGACGTCAATTTGAGTTTTTTAAGTTGTAAAACGATATCGCACTATTTAAACAGGCATTAACGTATTAAATATTGAAAAAAACAACACCATTGGTAACAAGAAGGAATTCTTCAAGCAACAGCATATACAGAATACATATTAAGCAAAGACTTAAAACTGTGGTATACGAGACCGGTACCGAGTTCCTTTTCATGTAAATGGAACTTGCAAATCAATGAACAAGAACACCAGTATTTTGTTTATTTTAACAAATATAATAAACAAATTACCCTTTATTTGTTGCGTTTCTTTCGAAAGGATTTTCGTATACATATATTAAATAAGAATCAAGTTACATCTAGCGCTTTCGTACTCTTACGTAATGCTAATCAAATTTAGAAATTATTTCTATAAAGGTTACTACCTCACCTATATGCGTGTATACAAAGGATCATTTCCATAATAAAATTAATAATAATCCCGCTCTGAAATGTTGGTTGATGAATCTTCGATATACTCTGACGTCATGCTAATCAAATATCAAAATCACTTCTATAAAGGTTTCTACCTAATCTTTATATGCGTGTATACAAATGACCATTTCAATAATAATCCTGCTCTGAAATTTTGGTTGATGAATCTTCGATGTCCTGAAAGTCAAGTCGATAAGCTTTGCTTCTTTTATTTATCATACTTCGAGTAGAATTGATTCACAGCCGTTTGCATGGCCATCTGTTAAGTATAATTTGGGCAATTAACCTTTAAGTTTTCAGTTTATGATGAAGCAAGTTTGCTAGTAGAGACAATTGTTTGGTTTTGTATGAATCTTTGATGATTGATAACGCAGTATTTATGCATCCAAATTATATCTGTGTTCGATTATCCTGTCTACCCTTCCAGACTACTGAACATTAGATAAATTTCCAATAAGTAAAATAGTGCCTTTGATGTGATTTATTACTTGATTTGATGTTATAAACCGTTTTTTTAAGAATGTGTAAGAAAAAATAAATCCCAAAGTTGGTCGATATAATAAGTGAACAAAAAACATGTCTAGTATACGCTCATGAAAAAAACACAAATAAGACATATAAGACATTATACATAGTGAAGGGCGGTATTACCGTTATACAAACACAGCAAAGGTGTGAGAAAATACATTGTTCATACAGCATAATTGAGCATAATTTATAGGTTTAACTTAATATAAATGCACACTGATTTTTTATCATAGCATGTAAATAGATTTTTTAATATTTTTAAATTAAACAACACGCGGTTTGCCTTCAATCATCTGGCTCATAATTTTTGGCTCAAACTAGGTCCCTTTTCTGTTGTAACGGCGTAATAATAACAACAATGCATAATAATTGATTATTAAAGAACCGAAAAATATTTGCACATTCTAACATACTGACAACGCAAAGACAATTAAAAATCTTGGAACATTTATTTTTAAAGCAGCTAAATTGCGAACAGAATAGTATTATCAATAGTTTCTCTCCATGTACTACTGTCTATTTGTAGTCATTGCAATAAACGCTTTATGTATACACTTATTTAGAACATTCAATTATACTTAAATAAGATACGACTTTACAATATGCATATTATATACTTACCTTAAATTAGTTTGTAACGGTAAACACTGTTATAAGTATATATACCTGTCTAAAAAAGCTGTTTATTTTCAATAAGCATGTCTTTAGATTTGCAAATTCATGTACTGTTAAATCTAAATTTATATTGCTAAAAATTATATATGTATATGCCTGTATGTCATTGACCAATGTTGACTACATTGTGTGTTATATGTATGTATACACATGGGCTTCAAGCCTAATGTATTTTGTATGTCATTGACCAATGTTGACTACATTGTGTGTTATGTGTATGTATACTCATGGGCTTCAAACCTAATGTATTTTGAAATAAAACCATAAACCCATATACACAATAAATATCTGCATGCATTTACCTCGGCTATGTAGGTTACATAACACTAAATCATTTTGTACCCCTCCGTGCTCAATTTCGAAAGAGTCCCTTTCCTCTTCCGGTTTGAAAGCAATTTTGCGATCGCATTTGTCATTGTTGTGGTAATTTCCAATATTCTATGTGTTGCAACAACATATTGGAGCCTTTTATATGAGACTACGTTGAAATATTGAATTTTGGGGTGCGTTTATTAAAGAACGTTGCTTTTGGAGGAATCGCAATTTCACGTTCGAAACCGTGTTTTCTGATTATGCTTGTAGTTGAACGAATTGAACTCAAAAGTATATAATGTGTTGACTGAATTATTGAAAGGAGTCAAGATTTAAAATGAGACCATGCTTTGAACGTTGGAAGTTGTATAACGGGACACTATGGGAATTAAAACTTTTGTAACCAAATATATCGGAGCTTTACAATATAAATCCGCAAGCGACCCAATATCATTCCTGCATAGTTGTTCAGAAACTATGATTATACTCTATTGATAATATTTAAAAAAAAAATGGAGAATACAACACGTGTGTCGCTTATGTTGTCTACCCGTAATATCAAAGTTAAGGCAAATATTGAGTACATGATGATCGACTTGTTTTGTTGTAATAAAGTTTTGATAACATACAACTTCGTGATATATTTTATTTGTAAATAGTAAGAATGCATATTCATATACGTTTTGTATCATTTCGCTTTGTAGACGTCAACATATTCTATAGCAAAAGAAAGATGCAATGTGTGAGGCAATGGTTATTTGAACAGATCATATGAACATGAATCAATAGCCGCTAATTAGAACGCCATATGTTGATAGGTTATAATTTTGAGTGACAGCACTACATAATTGCTTTAAACAGCAAACTAATAGCCATTGAGGAGGATTGATTGCGATGATAGAGCACGTACCGGATGTCCAATTAATATTGATGTAGCTGCAAGTAACATCTGGACTGTGGTCATAGCATTTCCATGTTAGTGTTATCAATGTTTTACCATGTATAATTAACAGCACATTTATCTTAAATGATACATGAAAACGACCTTTAAATGTAGGTTTTTACTGAATTTAAGTTAACTAATTTCAACGTTAACTTGAACAGTAGTGTTCAAAATGGGGTTATACAAAATATTAACACGTGCTTTTGTTAAGCACATGTACCAGTAAAGCTATTAGACTTTTGTATTATGACGATATGATATGTTTGTACGTCATATGTTTAAATTCCATTAACATTGTTTATATAACTCAATCAAAGAATGCAATCTAAACGTATGCTTCGAACTTTCATTTACCCATTTACTTATTTTGGAGAATAATCAGTCAGGCAAATAAGTACTGCACAAATAAAATTTATTGAAAACCGATTAACTGCTGTGATATTAAAGAATTTTCTCACTGACAGGTTTTCTCAATTTTTATACAGAGATTTTTTGTAGTAAAGAATTGATTTTGTTTTAAGATATAAATACAATTACATAGACTTAAAACGCGTGCATTATTATGTATATTATTTTCCATTTCTAAACGATATACAAATACGTTTAACTCCACTATATTATTCGTAATTTTGTAATGTCTTTTTTTTTGTTACACGTTACGTTGTTTACACCACATCAGCAGCGCTTCTAACTGAAAGAAGAGAGACAAAGCATAAGCCTCGAGCTTTTTTCTTAATTGTGTCAACTTGTTTCATGCAGCCTTTTTTAAGCAATACATCAATATCTAACTGCCTAATATTGTTGTTTTATATAACAACAACTTAGTATTGTTTGGTTTTTGAAATTTTATGTTTATAACTATTTGAACATAAATATTAATTTACTTATGGCACTGTGTTAACGTATGTACTGGACTAGTGTTACTTACACTAAAACTGAAGTTGATTTTGTTTTTATAAACATGCATGTTGAACACAATTCATAAAAAACATAATTACCATTACAGTTTTACAAAATTAAATGTACAATACAAAATGCAACAAGAACACTGTATTCATAAATCATTGATTATTTTCTAGTTACGGTTATAGGTCAAATGCATTCATATTTAAATGAAAACAATGTATTCAAATTAAAATGAAAATGTGCAACTTTTTTAAATTTGTATTTAACATTACTAAACCGTCAACTAAAATTTTGACAGTTCGGAAAAAATAGACTCCATAACAATATCTTCTGATAACTGGTTAATGGAAATTATTCGCCATGGGCGCAAATGCCCTTGAACAATGCAGTGTTTATAAAAACGAATGAAATCTAAGTATTACTTGAGGCGATCAATTAATGCAGATGTGTTTATATGTCTGAAGTACATCTATGTTACATGTGCTAAATGTTAACGCTCAAGGAATATCTACATTGTCGAAGAAGAACTCATATACGTTTTAGTAACGTGTGTTATTATCTTTTATTGATGAATGTAATTCACACGTCATGTTTAAAGTAGCATAATAAAAAATATTTAAACAATGTCTTAAGTATGTGGGGTTATACGATGGGCAGAATTAATGTATATTCAAATTGAAGTCCCATGACGCCACAACAAAAACGTTCTTTTACCATCAGAAGTACCACATGAATCACTACAATTGATGCAATATAATGCAATATAATACGTGGCTTGAAACACATGATATTTGTTAGAGAATTACATATCCTTTCTCAATGATGCAACTGTTGGTTATTTCCGTGCAACACGATTATTTAATTCAAGTTTTAATTATAAAATACTACAGCATTTTCTTATTAACTGTTTCCGCAGACTTAAGTTAATATTGTTCGCAAGTAATTTTTTCATCCAATGTCAAGCTATACACAAATGCGTTGAATCTTTTTTCGGCAACTAGCGCCATCTATTCATCTTATAAAAACAACATTAACAATGTCACGTCATGCCGAAGATACGGTGCAATTTTCTTCCAGCACGACAGACAAATTTGAATTTGTTATTGGAAAGATGACGAAAGGCCCAAACACAGTAATGATACACTAATATTGATCAGTTCCCACAATAAAATCAAAGTTAAATAATGAGTTCATAATTGATTTCCTTACGCTTTTTTTAACGAAAACTAAAAAGCAAATATTAAACAGCCAATAACATTTTTTATTAACTCTTGCCATAATTGAAGGACAGCACAATAAAACAAATAACAGTTTATTATCATAAGTATGGAAGTGATTTTCAATGAAAATAAGCGTAAACAAAGTGTAGAGGAGCTTGAAGAACGACAAACACATATACGTTATAACGTTTGTATATTTTATACATGTAATACTTGTAATTAAAAGCACACCCAATAGTGTTACAATTATGTATAAATTGTATGTTATGTTTTATTAATTGAACGTTTTAAACAAGTGATAAGTCATATAAGTATATAAGTCTTTGAAATGGATTTCATTACAATATTTATTCTAATTGCATACATTATCTTAACAGATAAAAACAATTGACTTTCTTATATGGCGAATTAAACTGACAAGACTGTAATATTCCTTTCAATACGAAACGTAATACAACGGGGTTGCATTTATGGACATATCGTCTGAATGTTCAAATATTTAAGTAAAATGTTCATTAATCCGTAGTACCATAGGGCATTTACGTTTTTACCGACATGCAAATCAAAATAATCTTGGAAAAACGATCTCTTCGATCTTCTTGTGAATATCGGCTTACGAAACAATGATATCTTAAAAACTGACACGGAAAAGCCTTCATTGTGGATATTGTAATATATTCATTGCAAACACTGGTTATATATCAAGCAAAAAATGAAAAGGCGCGGGTTAAATTTTAAATAATGTGTGTGATTTGCATCGGCGAAATGTCATGCTATACTGAGGATGCAGCAATAACAGCAAATGGATCAGCGATATTGGAATCTATCCAAACGTATGTCTTATGCAGAGATCTTAAATACTTTCGACAAAGTGATATGGGATATTTTCATTTACAATAAACACTGGCATTATCCAGTGATTGAAATAGTACGATCTCTTTAATAAAATGAATTAACTATATGATGAACAAAATACTAAGATATAAAGTACAAGTCTTGAGACAAGTATCGACATATGAATCTTCATGTCTTCTAAATATTATTTCATTTTAATCAGCTTTACGTTCTTAAAAATGTAAAATCGAAAGTATGTTTTGGCAGCATGAACGATAATGACATCACAACAACTGTAATCAAATTGCAAACGCCATGTAGATTCGGATACTTTACGTGAAGTTATACCTTAGGACAACTAAACCACAGACTGAACGATCATTTTTGCATCTCGTAATTGAGCTGTTAATGATGAACCACTTATTGGCTGCAAAATCCGCGAAAAACAATGAAAAGAAGTACTTCCCCAAATACATCCACATGCTTTTTATGTAAGGTGTATGATTTATTTTGACATCGTTTATTTTGAGCCATTATACAGCAATAAAGAATGTGGATTGATTTACCCCAAAATATATGCATGTGCTTCCTATTTTCTTCTAAAATATCAAATAATAAATTCCCTGCTCGTTGGTGAACATATGATGATTGTCTAACTCTATGCGTGTATTTTGATATTCATTTCCATGTTAATCCCGTTCTTCAATTAAGTTTGATGAATATTCGATGTCCAAAAGGGCAGGGCGGTATGACTTTGATGATATTATTAATCATAATTCTAGTAGAATGGATGCTCAGCCGCTGGCATGGTAATCTGTAAACTTGGATTTCCTAACACATTCATAGACACGTCGATACATATTCATTCAATTAATTTCGGCAATTTCGGCAATTTGTGTCATTGCTCAAATTATAGGAAATACGTATTCCATTGAACAGTTTATTATTTAAGCCAGTTTGCGGGTATATTGTATTGTTTCGTTTTTGTATTTACTTTTTGAGGATTAATAACGTTGTTTGGGCATCAATGTGTCGTATCGTCCTTTCTAAAAATCGCTATCAGCATGTTACCGAAGTGTTCGGCTTCTACGTTTTGAGCTTTCTAAAAATAGTTTTAGCAAATAAAATCAATCTTAGTATAAGTTCATTTAATATGATACACAGTTATTGATATGCCTTGTAACCGTTACACAAACATAGCAAAAATGTGTTGGTATATAGTTTCATTTGTTCATCAACATTACTTCATACGTGTGTAGTCATCGTTCACAATCAATACATTATCTTAGTTTAGCTCAAAATGTGTCCTTTTAGATGCTTCAGCGTAATGGTATTTGCATCTAACCATACCATAACTTCAACAAAAGTCAATAAACGGTGTTCATTAGAGAACTGAACCTTTATTTCGTTAAATTGTACATAAACATTCACTCAAAAATACCTCCGCTCATTATGAAATAGAAGATAGAAAAATAATGCATCCTTATACTGTGTGGATATATAACCAGCAATACAATATTATTCGTAGCATAGTTATATAGCAAGTATTATTATACTCTGGTAATTACATGTTTAACTAGAAGAGGCGCGGCGGAGGCCGACGCGTATCCCAAAGCCGCATATATGTTATATTAAAAGGCAATTTTGGGTGGGCAAGGCTTATGTTGGTGGGGCCCCGGGGTAGGTAATGTAGACATGGATGGTCGACATAGACCGTGTTGTCATAAGATATGGTCAACATTAATTTGAAGTCAATTGGTGAATAAATGAAGAAGTTATATTATTTTAATAAAACAACATTTTGGGAGGGCGTGGTCGGCCACTATCTCCTCCTACCCTTTTAGCACTAGAACCTTGAAACTTACACACATGGTAAGTATGAGCATATGGGCGACGGTGCAATATTTGGACTTTTGTTCTGACCTCTGTGTCAAAAGTTATTATCATGTGCGTCGCATGTTGTTAGTAAAATGAGTTTTTTACCAATTTTGTTCATTTATTTACCCATAACTTTTGATCAAGGGGTCAGATTAAAATTTCAAATAGTGGGACAGACGGACAGACAGCGGAGATCAATACAATATCCCCACGCTTTTACAAGCGTGGGGATAATAAAATAGGATAAGAAAACGTTGACTACTATTGATTTAAATGTTAAAGCATAAATGGAGTAAGATCATCGATATCAATCATTTGTGTAAGTTATGTTTAACATCGGAAGAGAGTTGTGTAATTAATTTTTGCTCTACGATACACCTTTGTGATATTTTTTGTATGTAAAATTGTTAGAAGGCACATTCATGTATCAATGTAATCCTTTTTTAAACGTTAACATTTTCTCTACTAAAATAAAAAAGCCCGATCAGATTTGAGTCCAGGTTTGTTTGAGAAGATCATATGTCTTTGAATCAAAAACCATTAATTAAAACGCTATATGTTGTACTTATGTTTAGTGACTTCAATGCCAACACACTTAGCGTCGTGCTTGTCGTTGGAATATGTAGAATTGTGCAGTACTATTGATATTAAGCAAAACGATCTCTAAGTGTTCGTACGTATTGAGTTTAGGTTACTGCATTTAAACCTTAAAGTGAACAATATTATTTTACATGGGGTTGTTCATACATGCTAATATACAAAATACAACCATGTGCTTGCATATACCCGTGTTTGATCTGGTACGATTACCGACTAAGTTGACAGCTGTATGGTTTACACAGATATTATACATTTTCAATTCATATGTGTAGATAATTTGAGCAATTGTTTATAAAATTCAATTAAATACTGAAATCTAAACGTGTGCTATCATATATACTATTATTATCTCGGATTAATAATAATTAAATTAATTAATAAAATCTCTAATGCACACAGATATTGTACACCGATTAAGGGCTGTTATATTTGATAGTTTCACCACGAACAAGCTAGTAGATCATCCTTAGAGAGTTATGTGTTGAAGTATATAATTTCATATGTAAAAAGACAAGCAAGTAGAATAACAGCGCGTACATTATAAACAACAATTATGAAAAGGACCATCTTTCCATCGCATTCCATTCCGGAAAGTGTAAATTGGTTTAACCAAAATGTTTGCTGATTTCACGTGATTTCACTTTAAGCGATTAAACATTAAATGAATTAAACAGGAACAGGTAAATTGCAATGTAACCTTAAAGTAAATAATTAAGAACGCATTTATTCAATTATGATTTGTTAAAAAAAGCACAAAGATTTAAATATTTCATAATACAAAAACATTGCTTAACTGTGGTTCGCTATATAATCACTTTCCAAATCTTTCGTTACGATTGTTTACTTTGAACGGTAAACAAGATTATATTACACATACTTGCGAACAAAAAAACATTTATGTGTAAATTACACATAAGCGTTTTTTTGTTCGCAGATGTTTTTATATTAATCTCATCAATAAACATAGATACATGTTATTTGCGATTATTGCCACTACAATAAGGCTTTAGAAAATGACTGGCCATGTACAAATGAATGCATTTAACGCTAATTACTTTTGACATAAAGCAAGGTCTTTGTAAGATATGAATCGTAAAATAAGCTCATGTAAGAGATATATCTATAGATACAAAAGACATACGTGATCATGAATCGTGTTTCCGGGCAAACAAAAACGGGGGAAAAAGGTCATTGCTTGACTATGATTCCAATATTAAAACGCATACATTATAACAAGAATTAGATGAATCTGATCTATTGTTTTCCGTAAAACTTAAGTCCAAAGGAAATATTTGAAGTCCTTGTAAAATATGATGTTCACCAACGATATCAGTATGAATCCAAGTTCGCAATTTGTTTGAAAGAATAGCTCATACAGCCATCAGACAACCTCTTGTTTGCAGGAAATTTTATCACACTCCTGACTGGATCATTGAAACCAGCGCAATTATCACACAGTATTTCCAGATTGTAAATATTATCATTTAAAATGAAATTGTGTTGTATATATATTTGATGTTGATAACGAGCATTATTTTGTGCTGTGTGGTCGACATGTATAGCCCTGCAGTTGAAAAAACAAACATTATGCCTAGCTGCTATAGAAGCGTATTAAATTGTTGACCTATGAACTTGTATAGTTACGTCGCCTCATATTGGTCAAACTCTTACGAATGATTGACGTTGTTAAGAAAAATAAGTTATTCCTCTTTTATGATCACATTCAATTTCGCCAGTTGTGCAAGTGAACATTATTTTTTTACCCGTGTTAATAATTAAACTACATTAAATTGCATTACCGGCAATATGTAGCTCTAGATAAAAGAATACAATTGAGTATTAAAATACGACATATATTTTTACGGTCAGTAAACACTTTCTATTATGAAGGTTATCAGATACATATTTCTTAATGTTTGAGTAATGTTTGTTTTAAGCAGTTAATGTTCGTGCCATGGTCTGAACTTAGTCACGTTAGGGGAGACGTTGGTTGCGGCCCGGTTAGCTCTGTCGGGAGAGCACTCGCCCTGTTAGCGAGGTGTCCTTTCGTTCGAGTCCAGGACTGGCCGCACAACTTTCTCGGCCTGCGACATTTGGCACCCAACGGGGGACATGCGTTTTGGCATTTTTTTTTCAAACAAAACAACATAACGATTTTGATATTCTTTATTATTTTTTGTATAATACATAGATCGTCCTTGTAGTTAAAGCATTTCATAGACAACTGAAGGCACCTGCACATTAGCTTAACTGTTTCCATTGATCACAACATATTTGACATGTTTCCATCTCAACTTTTTTTCTCAAATTACCTATTGATATGAGACAAACTAGCTGCGTTATCGACACAAGATGAATGCTAATACTACTGGAATATAAACAGCGTGATCAATGGCAGATTATTCCCAAAAGGGATATGGTGAATGTTATGTTGGCTAATAGAGCTCCTTATCGCTCGGTGTTGATGCACAGTTACGTAATTGTACTGATTCCTGTGACTGATTAACGTGTCTACGCAGTCAAATCATGTTATTGAATAAAACCTCTTATTGTTTTGGAACAAGAAACATATCCTCGGTGGGATTCCAGTTTCACGTATGTACGCGGTTATAAATTTCTTACAACATAACATACCGTGTATTCGTAATCCGTATTGTATTGCCTTTGTCAATAGTAGATCGTAATGTAATTATAGTTCTTTTTCTTGTTTTAATGTAAAATTAATGTTGTTAAGGATGTATTCAACAATGTGGATTCTTGACACTTCTACGTAACAAATAAACATCGTTAATTCTGTCAAAATTTAGAAAAAATAATAAAACACATATTCGGGAACATTGCTTTGACAAGCTGCGTTATTGAATTATTATTCATAGCAACACGATCTTATGTTTACCTTGCTGGCCGATACCATCATCAATTACCAATTATCAAACCTATATTGTTCAATTTATGATTCGGAACAATATAAATCGTTTAATACCTTTATTTGCAACAGATTTTTCTTTGAAATATGACCTACTTATTTTAAATTAAGGCATCTCTACGTAATAATAACATCAGTGTATTGTAGATTATTAATATATAACGTATGCACTTTTTGAACATACGTTTGAATCGATTTATGATGTTTTGTAAATCATTATTTTATACTAGTCTTGCACTGATCAAACTTGTTTAAAGTTATTTTATAAAAATTATTATGAAATCAAAATTATGTTAACAATATAACGACAATAAAAATATTATAACATATCACATTTACAATACAATAACAGAAAAATAGCAGCATGTGTACAATAATTATCTATTTTACTATTATCGGTCAAAAGTGTGGATGAAAGAAACATAACAAACTTATTTAGGAACTGCGAAAGTTTAAGTATGTTTTAAAAATGAACAGAATGTAAACTAGGACTGTGAAGGTCGGCTAAAAATAGACGCCTTAACAATTGCCTACAGAAAATCAGTGAAAGGAATTATTCCATGAGAACCGAATTATCTTGAACAATGCCGTGTTTATAACAACGAAAACAACTAGGTGTAAAATGAGGAAATCCATGAGTGCAGGTGTGTTTCATACTACATTTTTTTGAAAGATGATTAAAAAGACCGTAAAAAATACTGATCGCTTCCCACAATTACATCTCAGTATCATATTATGGTAAGTTTAACAAATACATACAAGGGTCTTTAGTGCGAAAATTAAAATATTATATGTTTACATTCTATAACTTAAGTTGAGATTTGTTTAACGTTGTTAGCTTATATCTGAACGCCTTGTGTAAACAACTGTCATCATTTTAAAGATTGATAAACATCAGTGTAACAAAGAGTGTTTACTTCCAGCATCAGCATATACATAGTTTATAATAATCTAGTCGGATTAGCTGTGGTAGACGATGCAAATGAGTTATTTTTTCGGCGTTAGCTGTATACGCCAGCTTTTCACCTTAGCCTGACCTTTGTTAGCGTCCAATAGAATTCAAATAAAACTTCCCGCGGCCAAGTACAGATGAATACACTTCATTGACTGCATTGGCTGATTTGATAATACCACTAGAACATTGGAAACATGTCCGCGTCTTTGTAACACTGTTTACTGCGTGTTCAGCATGAAACAGTTTTATCTCTAATAAAAAGGCTTAATAGATAGAACAGTTTTACACTCAATCTCGACATCAATACAGTTTGTGCGTGCACCTTTTATTTCAGAGAATTTTCAGCGCGAGAACGTTGTGTACTTAAAGGCCATGTTCTCATATTTAGTAATGACTTTCATATTCCTGATAACATGTTATATGTAAATGTATAAAGAGCAGTGGAAGCGATGCCTCACTTTAGTGCATTGCATTTCAACCCGCGAGGTATAAGGGGTCAGTTCGCGGTTAGTGTGTTTGAATGCAGAGTTTATATACAGGTTAGACCTAATGTGCTGTTCGGAGTTCGCGGTCAGTAACATAATAGTTATATAATAAAGACGCTATAGCGTGAACTAGGTGAACTGGAATTTTCTTTACCACCAGAAAGATGTGAAATGAAGATATCCAGCGATATTATTTTATGGCATGTCAATAATAGATTCTTAATGTGTTTTCAACAATACCATGATAAATATTATTTTTAATTAATTAACAAGAATTATTCCATCATATTAACTAATGTATTATTGCAGCATATTGACTAATGTATTAAGTATGAGCGCGATGATTCTCGATACTGTTAATAATCGAATCAAATACACGTAGCAATGCCCGATAAACCACTCAAACAGGTTTGTTCGAAGAACGCGCGTATACATATTAAAAATATGTAAGGAGACTTCGCGTGTGGCCGGTTGACTTTGGTTTTCTGTTTTGTATCTATAGGTTTATGACCAGCAATATGTAATAATGTAAAATAAGCCGCGAAAACTCCGCGTAACATCCCGTACTGCGTTTGATGCAGCTAAAAACTGAACAGAAATAGATATTAGCTATCCTTGATCTCATTCATTTTAATATTTACCTTCCATAAACTCCAACCACAATCAACGCCGTATATCTTTTTTAAAGATATTTCTTGTTATAAATCAGGCCACTAAATACAAGTATGTGTACACCAAGTAACGAAGATATACACGTACATGTTTTTAGAAAACAAGTGTGCTTTTGTTTCAAATATTATAATAAAAATCAATAAACTTCGGCCTGCGCTTTTTCAACGAATATAGTTTGATGTTTGTCGCGTTCCTTTCGTAAAATAGTCATATAAAAATGTTCCATGCAAATCAAGTGACGTATATCTCTATACAAATCGGATGCTACCGAGTAAATACCTATTTACGTCGTGCAATTTTAAAATCTTAATAACATCTCTAAAGTTTTCCTCAACTTTATGCATGTATACTTACAATAATGTCAATGTTAAGCAAGCTTTATTATTTGCGTTGATGAATTTTCGATGTACAAAAGATCAGGGCGATAAAACTTTGTTTCTATTATCAATCATGATTGGATGCACTGCCGCTGACATGGCCATGGTTATTTGACCTACCGCTGACATGGCCATGGTTATTTGACCTACCGCAGTTTGTAAATATGTATTCAATTAATGTTAGCAACTATGGTAAATGCTCGAATTTTGGTCAATTAACCTTTCAATGTACAGGTTATGATGAATCAAGATTGCTAGCAGAGTAAATTGTTTATGTTTGCATGAAACTAATGCGAATTGGTTGCGTAGTTTTTCTGCCTCATGGCTTCCCTTTCGTGATTGTGTAGTGTATATTTTATCTCTGACTTGTTTGAATGCATAATCAAATACGTTTTGGATTAATCCGCGTTTGAACGTCCGCATGTTCTAAGCTAAAGAAAATGCGTCATGTCAGATTCGAGTTCTTGGCTATTTCAAAAGATGATCTATGAATAAAGATCAATTTTAATTTAAACGTGATATCTTAACAAGAACTAACTTTTTTGGTTGATAGCAGAACATACATGCTTAAAAATGCAAATTAATACCCATTGAGGATAAACTCTTTTTCTTATTTAAGTTATACACAAAATGAGCATGACTAAATTAATATTGTTTGAAGCCGGATTAACCCTACTTCATTGTTGTTTTCGACAAACCACATGCCGGGCACAAATGAATGCAATAAACGCTAATTACTTTTGACAATAAGTGTGGTCTGTCTAAGATATGAATCGTAGCATATGCTCAGGTAAGATATATATTTATAGAGCCGAGAGGTAACAATGATTATGAATTAGGAGAACGTTTATTTATTTGCTTTCAGTATCCCATCAATTCCAAAACTATCAAAGAACTCATATAAAATTGCGTTTTTTTTCCATTTTACGAAACAAAGTTCAGATGCCGATTTAAAACGTACATGTACATACGTATTGTATTGATATTGTAATTAAATTTTAAATATATTCTTATAATAATTATTATTCTATTATTTATTAAATTGTTTTAATGCTTATTCAAACAAAACAAGTTCCAATGTTCAATATTTAACTAAAATCTTATTCTGTAATAATTCAATAACATTGCGCTTCGATGGGCATGCATAAACGAGGAAATAGTTTACCAGCTAATCAAGTTTATATGACCTTTATTCGAACAAAACTTAACGCATCTCAAAACCAATGCGGTACGCTTTAGAACATATTTAATTGTAAACACGACCGTATAAGGGCGGGTGTGACAACTGATAAACACTTTGAAAAGTTTTCTCTCTCGCAGTTCTAGAGAGAAAGACACTGGCTAATTAATGTGTTGTATCCACATGGTTTACATGTGACCCAAAGGAATGAGCCGTCAACGACAAGGTTACTACCGCTGTCGCTAGTTAAGATTTCGGTTTGAAGCCAAATCATGGACGAAATCATTCTCGGACTCATCAGTTCCCACTGGGAGATGGATATCTCTTTTGCAAACAGTATGTTTTCTTTAAGTTTTGTATTATTTATCGATTTTAACAGGCTTTCTTCGTTTTGGCAATGTTGAATTTTCGGAAATCAAAATATACTTACTTTTTGTAAAAGTTTTATTTTATGTATAAAACACATAATATTGATGTAGTTAAAACATATCATGGATGCTTGAAAGCTCGAACGCATTAGTTTATCTTTTTTCTGTGAACGAATATACATATAACGATCTGATAAAAAGATTTTTTCCTGAAATTATTTATTGTTATAACACCAATTAGCTGCCTATTCAACATGATTCAGATGCGTTTACTACTGCAATATAAACAGCGTGATCAAAGGCACACTGGTCCCAAAAGGGAGATGGGGAATATTATATCGGCTAATTTAGGTTCTAATCGCTCGCTGTTGGTGCACAGTTATGTTATTATACAGATTCCTGAAACTGACTAACATGTCTACGCTGTCAAATTATTTTATCAAATATAACCCCTTATTGTAAGTAAACAAAACAAAAACGTTGTCTCAGTTGGAATTTCGTCTAATGTTTGTTAGCTGGAAATTCCATAAATAATATCATACATTGTTTTCTGATTTCGTATTTTATTTCCTACATTTGTATATAAATAATATATTGTTATGTGTATGTAGTATTTATTCTTATATTAATTTAAAATTATTATCGTTCAGGATGTATAACACAATCTTGTTCTCCAAAGATATTCTATACAAAACAAATAAGAACTTAAGTGTTTTTGACAATTTATTCTGAACACTTCTACCGAGCAAATATACATGGTTAATAAGTTATGTCCATAAATAACATTAGTCCATAATATATATTATATACACGGTATACCTGGTCTTTATTATAAAACATATAACATTTTATGATATACAAATACATTGTGTTAATTCAAAATGTTTAAGTATGTGTCTTTGATTTACGAGGATGAACTTTCACAATTAGTTTCCTTTTATTTAATGCGTGTTTAATAAAAAGAGAAATTTTAATTAATTTGGTTTTGTTATCAATGCCCAACATTTTCACAAATTTAACCATCGATGTGCGTTGGTACTAATACTTTGGTACATATTTCTTGCGTATCTCATCTAAAATAGGACATATAAGCATGAAATGATATTCATCTTCAATATAATGTGAAGTACAAAATAAACAATAACGCTGATCACTAGCAAATCTATTTCTACCATATCTACCAGTGTGTATTCTTAGTGGGTGAACTGATAGTCTTAATCTACAGAAAAACATTCTTAAGCTGCTAGGTAGTCAATCGAGGTATGATTCGTATCGAAAAATGTTTTTGAAAAGTACATAATTATTAAGAACATGGTTTGTCTGCATGCTCTGGGACGATTCCTGAATAAAATTGTCGATAATACGTTGTTTAAAAATACAAATAAATGATTTTAAATCGACATTGTCAACATCTTCAAAAATATATGAGAAACCATTATTGTTTAGCAATAACTTTTCATTATATACCCAATTTTTAAGCCATTTTTACAATCATCTTTGGCCTACTCATAACGTGGGCTTAGCGCAAAACGGTCGTAACTGACATTTTTTACAAAAATGACTTTATTGCATATTTTGTACTATAATGTCAATATTTATAATCTGAAAAAAATATTTAAGCTAAATTCTGCTTAAAAAAACCCTTAAAACCGTCATTTGGCAAAAGGTCGTATCTGAAAATGAAATTATTTTCATTGCAAAACAGTTGTATCTGCAGTTGCAACCGTTTTGCACTGAAAAAGAATATAAACATGATAATGTTATGGTACCAGTAACTAGAATGTGCGACTGAGACCATGGTAGCAATACATACAGACTGAGACAATGCCGTGATTTGTGTTACCAATTGGAAAAAGTATTGGTACCAGCCAAATTGTGTGAGAAAAAAACCAGAAATTGGGAAAATTCACGTTGTGAAGACTTCATATTGGGAAATTGGTATATTTGATATTTTGCTCCCTAATACTTAAAAATTAATAACTAAATGTTGCCAAGTTGTCATACCATAGAGCTGCATAGGAAAACTAATTAAATTTTTTTTTTTTTTTGTTTTCTTCAATTGTTTTTTTTACAGCAATTGGGAAATTTGTAGTTTTTTTCCTAATTGGAAAATGCCATTTCTGGTACTTTATAAAAAATAAGTAAAAACGCTACAATCGTACCAGTACTAGTATGTCAGACTGTGAAAATGGTACCGGTATGTATCATGCTTAGACTGTGACAATAATACCAGTATGTAGCATGATAGACTGTGACAATGGTACCAGTAGTAGCATGTCAGACTGTGACAATTGTCCCAGCACAATTAGCCAGTCAGACTGTTACAACGATACCAGTACTTAGCATTTCAGACTGTTACAACGGTACAAGTACGTAGCATTTCATACTGTGACAATGGTTCCAGTACATAGCAGTTCAGACTGTTACAATTATACCAGTAAGTAGCAGTTCAGACTGTGACAATGGTACCAGTAGGTAGCATGTCTGACTGTTACAATTGTTCCAGTACCTAGCATGTGATACTGTGACAATAGTACCAGTACGTAGCATGTCAGACTGTTTCAACTATACCAGTACGTTGCATGTCAGACAGTGAAAATGGTACCAGTAGGTAGCATGTCAGACTCTTACAATTGTACCAGTACATAGCATGTTAGACTGTGACAATGGTACCAGTACATAGCATGTTAGACTGAGACAATTATACCAGTACTTAGCATGTAAGACTGTGACAATGGTACCAGTACCTAGCATGTCAGACTGTTTCAATGATACCAGTACGTGGCATGTCAGACAGTGACAATGGTACCAGTACCTAGCATTTCAGACTGTTTCAATGATACCAGTACGTAGCAAGTAAGACTGTGACAATGGTACCAGTACCTAGCATGTCTGACTGTTTCAATTATACCAGTTCGTAGCAAGTAAGACTGTGACAATGGTACCAGTACCTAGCATGTCAGACTGTTACAATGGTACCAGTACGTGTCACATCAGTCTGTTTCAATGGATTCAGTACGTAGCATGTGAGACTATGACAATTATACCAGCATATAGCATGTGAGATTGAGACAATTATACCAGTACGCAGCTTATAAGTCTGTGACAATGGTACCAGTACATGGCATGTCAAACTATTTCAATGGTACCAGTGGCAGTACATAGCATGTGAGCCTGTGACAATTTTACCAATATGTAGCCTGTCAGACTGTGAAAATTATACCAGTATGTAGCAAATCAGACTGTGACAATTGAACCAACACATAGCTGGTCAAACTATGACAATGATACCAGTAGGTAGCATGTCAGACTGTTACAACGGTACCAGTACATAGCATTTAAGTCTGTTAAAATGGTACCAGTTCGTAGCATGTGAGACTGTGACAATTATACCAGTATGTAGCATGTAAGATTGAGACAATTATAACAGTAAGTAGCATGTGAGACTGTGACAATGGTACCAGTATGTAGCATGTTACACTGAGACAATGGTTCCAGTACATAGCATGTCAGACAGTGACAATGGTACCAGTACCTAGCATGTCACACTAGTACAATGGTACCAGTACATAGCATGTTAGACTGTGACAATGGTACCAGTACATAGCATGGTAGACTGTGATAATTATACTAGTACTTAGCATGTCTGACTGTGACAATTTTATCCGCACGGAGCATGTAAGACTGTGACAATTATACCAGTACATAGCATGTAAGATTGTGACAACGGTACCAGTAGGTAGCATGTGAGACTGTGACTATTGTATCAGTACGTAGCATGTCAGACTGTGACAATTATTCCAGTACGTGGTATGTCAGATTGTGACAATGATACCAGTAAGTAGCACCTGAGACTGTGACATGGTACCAGTACGTGGCATGTCAGACTGTGACAATTGTACCAGTACGTGTCATGTCAGACTGTTACAATTATACCAGTATGTAGCCTCTGTGACTGTGACAATTATACCAGTATATAGCTTGTCAAACTGTGACAATTATACCAGTACGTAGCATGTCCAATGGTGACAATGGTACCAATGCGAAGCATCTGAGACTGTGACATGGTACCAGTGCGTGGCATGTCAGACTGTTACAATTATACCAGTAAGTAGCATGTGAGACTGTGGCAATGGTACTAGCATGTCAGACTGAGACAATGGTACCGGTATGTATCATGCCAAACTGTGACAATGAAACCAGTACATTGCATGTCAGACTGAGACAGTCGTACCAATGTGTAACATGTCAGACTGATACAATTATAATAATGATGCTCAAAAGGTAGGAAAAAGATCAATAGGATTATGTACTAGTTTTTGTCTTAACATTTTTCGTTTATCACAATAAATATGTTTGAAAACATTGTAGTTTGTATTTGAATTCAGAAAGAGGGTTATAGGCCTGCTTTTAATAACAAAGTTCATATTTTTTTTATTAAGATAAGCTGATAAGACTTGTTTAGACTTGAACTCTATTGAATTATAATAATTACAATACAAATATTAAATGCTTTATGAAAGATTTAAAGATATGAAAATAACTTGTTTCTTCTTATGTATTGGTCTTCTACTTAATAATTCTGTACAGGCCCCCAGTCACTGTGTAATGATCATTTTTCTTTTACTAGTATGTCTGCATACATTTAAATAATTAAAAAAAATCAAATAAAGTGATAATACTTTATAGTTATAGTTATTGGTTAAAAACAAGCACAATGCAATGCATTTCATGTACTCCAGGTAATCCAACCTGAATTCAAATAAATGTAAATTTTTGTATTTTATTCCATCATTAAAAAATATTTCAATAAACACATATTTCAAGTATTCTGAATAAAAGTCTTCATATTAAGACATATGAACAAAAAACAAAAAAAACTGATCTGATTTTCAGATACGACCTGTTTGCATAAAAAATATAATCAAACATTACAAGATGTTAAGCGCAAAACAGCCGTATCTTGATATTTAACAAATATCTCTGACTACAATAATGCCAATAGAGGTATATTGTGTGAACTTTAAATGAATGTACAATACCTACATTTATGCAAAGTTATTTTGTATTACTGATAAAAATGAATAAAATAATATTATTTTTTATCCTACTGAAAAGTTTACAAAAAGTCAGTTACGACCGTTTTGCGCTAAGCCCGCGATAAACCTTTTTAATAACAATATTATCTGCATGTTAATATTTTTACTCCAGTATATAATTTGTATATACCTTGTAATGAACAGAGGGTATCGACCTAACTCCCCATACATGCCTGCACTAGATGTAGTAGTTTTAAGTTTTAAAATACGATTGCAACATTTCAGGTGTATTCTCTATAGTTCTTTTTTATTGCGTGAATCCCCATAGCTCTGCTGAATAGATAAGTATATGTCCAACAAATGAATTATTTATAAAAATAACCGATAGACTTTAATATTATTTTCAGACGAACAGCAATACAAAATAGTATTATTCATGGATTTATTATATTCTGAGGACAGCGAAGAAACGAAATTGATGCTTACCCACAAAGTTCAATTGACGCATATAAAAATGTATTTACGTGAAGATACAATAAAATAAAATAACCCCAGAAGAGATATTTAAACAAACCTTCGAACATATGTTCATAATGTAAACGACGGCAACTTCAAAATTAATAAATTGTAGAACCATCAAAGCGGAGTAAACTGACGACCAATCGTTCCCGTCACTGGCGAATGTTTCAGCAGCCACGGAATATCGGATATTGTTGGCGAGTGGTTAATATCGCTTTACGGAACTCCATAGATCAGAATATAATCAAAGTGAAAGGGTGTTCCTTATTACGGGTTAATATTCTGATGCTGTCTTGATTCAATGCGGCGAGCTTTTAATTTAAATGTGTGCAATTTTGAGAAGGAAAATTGCTCATTGCTGACGGCAAATAGAAGGAATTAAACATTACATTCCCAAGTTATCGGACGATTGTTTCTGTTTGAGTCGCATAAACAAAATATGTGATTTAAATTACAAAGCGAACCACGCGAGCAGACTGATTTCAAATAGATAATGACTATATTGTGACCAATATAATATTATGTCGGATATCGGAACAGACATGCCAGCGGAGCGTGCAGCAGCTGTTTCAACTGATGATGCAACTGAGCCTAAAGAATACACGCAAACGAACATAGCAATAACAAGCGGAATTTCGTTGGACGAAACGTTACCTCCGTATGACCTTACACCCGATGATGAAATAGCAGATATAGCCCCAGTTCCGACAAACAATGAAGGTAACATATTGTCGTATATGCAAACCCCTACTATTGAGCAAACAGTGACAAATCTTGGACGAATGAACGATAAAAAACAACGAAGCACGCGTTGTTGTTTGTGCTGCAGACGAACCAGCGCAGACGAACTTACGATCAACGATGAGAACCAATCGGAAGACCGCAATGGTGCAAACTTCACGTTTATATTGGACACAGCGGATAACGATGTCATAAAGAAAAGTCCACCAGTTGCAGAACCCATCCAACGCTCAGCCACATTGCAAATTAACCAAACAGATACCAATCAAACATGTCAGAAACGTTGTGCAAAGTTCTGCAAAAAGTTTATGACTATCTTGTTTTCAAATATAGGACTGTGTGCTGCCGTGGTTGCATGGTCGGTTCTGGGAGGATTTATTTTCCAGAATCTCGAAGCCCCTAACGAGATTCAGAAGCGATACTTTATTGCCAACAGAAGGGCATGGTATGCGCAGGCGCTATGGAACCTCACAACCTCGCTCGACATCTTTGATGAGGACAACTACACCTTATGTAAGTTTGAAATAATTTTCCACTTAAAGGTCGGTCGTACACTTATGTACTTTCTTTGAAACAATATATAAATTTTCACGTGTGTCGTATGCCAATAAAATACATTATTATCTCAAATACAACTCGTAAAGGTGATGGTATTCAATGTAATAGATACCGTAATTTTGGTCGAAAACGATTTTGCGTTATTATATAATTTTTATTCATGTGCAACATTACTCGCAAACGATGGGAATTACAGACACAGCAATTTTCTCTCTCTTATCTGAAGTAGATTATTTGTTCAATAGTTAATTTTAAAATGATTCATTACTTCTATGGAAGCGACGATGTCACGCGTTTTCCTGCTTAAGTGTTTTTTCCGAAGTTATGTTTTTCCATAATTCTTCACTTAAGAGGTCAGTTTTTGGGTACATCACTAACACTGAAAACCTTCCTATAATGTCAAAGAAATCATAATAAAATGGTAAATATTTGGAAGAAAAAAATACTATTACAATTTCATCGCGCATTTAAATGCGAAAATTGAGAAAGAACACAACAACCCTCAAAATAAAATACTGATATTGAAAAACATCTATATAATGTTTAGTTCACTATTAGAAGTTATAAAGACATGTAAGCAAATCTAAGATGGATTCTCGAATTATCCATTTTAACTGAATATGTTGTAGCTGTCGGATTTAAACGAGGAGAGACAGAAGGATTTCTTCATGTATTCATTGCCCGTATCGATGTAGTATTATTGTTCATTTTATGGGCAAAAATGTTCATTATGAGTCTTGAAAAAGAATGTATTTTCACAATACAAAAGCAATATTTTGCGTATGTTATGTTAACTAAATACAAATATTTGATTTAATGTAAGTGCGAAAATAAACCAAATGCGCATTAGAACCTTTTATTTCGTTCATTATACGCATTTTTCATTTAAATTTTCAATTGGTTATTTGCAAGGAAGATAAATCACTTTGGACTGTTTAATAAAGCTTATTAGACCCTACTTCTGACTTAAAAAGGACGATACCTAAACGATAAAAAATAAAAGAAAATTAGAACAATAACGCTTGTCGTTATATAATGTGTATACACCCTTTAATTAATTGTATTACATTTGTAAAATAGTGACATTTATTATACAGCCGAGAAGTCTTTTGAAATGCGTTTGTAAAAATGAGTCATATTCTGAGAAAAATGGGTATAATGCCTGTGCGTAAAGTGTCGTCCCAGATTAGACTGTGCAGTTCGCACAGGCTAATCAGAGGCCACACGTTCCGCCAAAATTGGATTTTTGCTAAGAAGAGACTTCATTAAAACGAAAAATGTCATAAAAGCGGAAAGTGTCGTCCCTAATAAGCCTGTGTGGATTGCACAGGCTAATCTGGGACGGCACTTTACGCACATTCATTATGCCCAGTTTTCTCAGAACGCGACTCATATTATTCCCTTTTCTTGGGTTTCAGCCGCGAGCAAGATACTAGTAGACTTTCAGAACGAGGTGTTATTGGCCAAGAAGGACGGCTGGGATGGGTCGGACGGACATGTTGAGCCACTCTGGTCCTTCGCCGGTTCACTCCTCTACTCCGTCACAGTCATCACAACTATAGGTACTGGGATCGGTTTCGTTTTGTTCGAAACACCCATGATTTTTGTGTGGCTAATTTTGTGAGTTGTCTGTATGGGGGCGACACGCCATGTCCGTGTAATCATACCCGTAGTTTGTACTATTTACGTGTTAAATTCTTATTGTTTACCAGCTAGGTTTTGTTTCTATGTTCCAGGAACTTATTCAATAAAGTTTTCAAAGCCAAGAACATCTTTTTTAACAAATGACGGGTATTATGTTATCGTGATTGAAATAATCACACCTATTTCTATTATGGTCGTTTTTATTAAATGAAATATTATGGAATTTGTAGCGTATTGTTAATTGTCCAAACGGATTCATTTAAACAGTATATTCCACCCTTAACGTGTTCGTATATAACGCGAAAAACACAGCCTTGAGCATGACAACGAAATCATTATGTAGGCATTAATTTCATTTATAAACAAATACTATAATAAATAAGGCAGCTGCCGTTCTGGAAAGCATCTTCATTATTTACAGGCAGTAGAAGAAGAAGTTGTAGTAGTAGTCGAAGTCGTAGAAGTAGTAATACTAGTAGTAGTAGTACAAGTAGTAGTAGTAGTAGTAGTAGTAGAAGTAGTAGTAGTAGTAGTAGTAGTAGTAGTAGTAGTAGTAGTAGTAGTAGTAGTAGTAGTTAGTAGTAGTTGTAGTAGTAGTAGTAGTAGTAGTAGAAGTAGTAGTAGTAGTAGTAGTAGTAGTAGTAGTAGTAGTAGTAGTAGTAGTAGTAGTAGTAGTAGTAATAGTAGTAGTAGTAGTGTAAGTGTTTGTAGCAGTAGTAGTAGTAGTAGTAGTAGTAGTAGTAGTAGTAGAAGTAGTAGTCGTAGTAGTAGTTAGTAGTAGTAGTAGTAGTAGTAGTAGTAGTAGTAGTAGTAGTAGTGTAGTAGTAGTAGTAGTAGTAAGTAGTAGTAGTAGTAGTAGTCGTAGTAAGTAGTAGTAGTCGTAGTAGTAGTAGTAGTAGTAGTAGTAGTAGTAGTAAGTAGTAGTAGTAGTAGAAGTAGTAGTAGTAGTAGTAGTATAGTCGTAGTAGTAGTAGTAGTAGAAGTAGTAGTAGTAGAAGTAGTAGTAGTAGTAGTAGTAGTAGTAGTAGTAGTAGTAGTAGTAGTAGTAGTAGTAGTAGTACATACTTTTCAATAGTTCGATTGTTTTCTACGTTCTTCTTAATTAAATGCAACGATGTATGTAAAATGTACACCCAGACAGTCCATGTTCCCACGTTCACTGAGGTGAATTTGCAACGATGTTTTTCATCTCAACTTGATTAAGGAACTCACGGTTTTATGAACACCATTTGGCTTTAATCTTGAAGGTATTGCGAAGCTATCGAATGTCAGCAAATGAGTATTGTTCTTACCTTGTGAGGGCATGCAATAAACTACCGTTGAAACCTTACATAAAATAAATTGGAATCAGAAGTATGAAGCTGCAAATCATAATTTCAAATGCAGTAGAATTGTAATTTTGTTTGCAATTAAGTGAGTTTAATGGGTTGAAATAAACATATAATAGTGTCACCACCATACGATAAGCGCTTACTTGGATTGACGTATTAAATTTTTAACATTTACGTTATTTATTGTTTGTGACAAACTGATAGATCTACAAAATGTGTTATAATGCGCGTAATTATTTTGACGCTAGTACGTTATAAAACGCAGTATTTTTTCATTAATTGCATGTAAAGTGCCCTACAAATGGCGTTAAACGTTACATACACAAAACTAGTAGGTTTTTGTAGGATTTAAATCGAATTGCTAACATAAGTGATGATATAATTTCACGTATGCTTGCTACTTTTCGCGTACATATGCAAATCTACGAGTATTCAATAAAAACAATTTTCTTTAAAAAAAGCAGTCAATCAGAATCCAAGAACGAACTATAGACAATGAACACGAACGCCTTTCACAATCAATTTTTTCTAATCGGACAGTTTTTGTGAGTGTGTTCGAATGTGAAATTGTTAAATCATCACGAAACATAATAAAAGATCGATTGTGATCTCTTCTGTTCCATTATGCTCGGCGAGGCAAATATTTATTTTCTGTTTAAACAAAGTATAGGAGCGTAACATCACATACAATCAAGCTATATTTAATCACTAACAGCATACATTGATGATGGGTTAGCCTTTTTAGAGGTTCTCCTGAAAAGTGTTCAGCTATCATTAAACAGACAAATGGTTTAGCCCACGGGATGCAGTATGGACATTACAAAATTGACATCAACCATTAAAGAATAGAGAGTTATACTTGTAAACAAAAGAACATCATATGGATGAAAGGAATGACATTAGCTGTAATATTACATAATACGTGGCTGTGACAAGTTGTATGATCATGCAAAAATATAACTGTTCAATAATTGTTTTTATGTCAATATATTTATATTGTTAGAATTATTGTCATCTTGAAAAAATCTCTAAAGTAGATAGCATATAACCGTTTTCCATTATTTGCACATTTCATTTATTTGCCTCCGTTTGTGTTGTGAATTAAACATTGTATGTTATCTTTATCTTTGGGTTAGCATTCCTTTGGCTCACCACATGTTTTAAAGTAAAGTTAATGTATTTCAAATGTTTTGAGGACTGACATTACCTTGTGTTGTGTTACGTCATGTTCTTTTAGAAACATGTAAATATGTAAATGTACGCTATTTGTGCGTCGTTCATTGTCTTGAGAATATCATGACTTGAAAGTAATGTTCGTTATATGAGAATGGTGTGCATAACCTATTGCGCATGACTAGACATTGTGGACGCTTTGATAGGAAACCTGGATGCGTTTAATTTGAATAATCTTTTAAATATTCCATGAATCTGGTTCATGTACTGCTTCAAGTTGAAGGATTTACACGTACATGTGCAAACTTATTAATTTTTTGCACTTTGAATTATCGTTTCAAATAACAAAAAACACGGAAGAAATGTACTACCTCTTATATTGACCAATACATTCACAGAATGTGTTATAGTTTGCTATTTTGGTATTAATCATGCGCGGTTTATTGTAAATGCAGTTGCATATGCGTATCATTACATCGAAAGTATACGTCAATGTAATGCTATAATCTTAATATAATACGACATTATGAGATGTCCCTCCTTCCTAAGTAATATACAATTTATTTTGACGTCCATAATGCATCAAAACTGACGCCTTCAGTAAACACGTATTTAAAAAATGCGAATTTCAGTTGTTTATGTTAAGACATATTTAACGCAAAATAAGTTTATTATTAAACGGATATAAACAATTCAGGAACCAAACATGCAAGGACGAATGTTGCTTCAGCACAAACGAAATATTGACGATTTAACATAGTAGTACTCAGTATATTAATTATAAATGGCAAATAAATTGAAACCAAAGTCATTGAAATTCAGTGGTCGGAAAAACATTGTTTTAATGTCTTTCATGGGCATTTTTAATAAAGCAACAACACAAAACAATATAGATACAATTCAAATACTCTTCTAAAAGTCTACATAATATAATGCATACGATTGAAAATTAAAAATATTATATTCGTGTGTCCCGTCGTAAATTGATCTCATGTGTCACCTTTCAAAACGTTGTCAGCACATCCAGTATTTGGAATTAGAATTGTTAATGTGGACTATATTATTTGTAGGCCTCATTACTTTACTACCAAATCTTTATCATGTTACGCAAATCAAGGCTCCTGCCAGCTGCCACACTCGCAGGCGCGTTTATCGTTTATAAATGTGTATAAACTAATTATCAATGCGAAGCAGTCCATCGATCTACCATGGGTTTGTTTTTGTTGCCTGATTGAGTTTTCCCGAGCTATATACGTGGTGAAAATAAAAGCGACTTATGTTTGTTTTATCTTTAACATGTTCTTATGTTATTGATGCCAAACATTTAAATGATTATTAAAAAATGCATTACTTCACGGTAAATTAAAACACATGTTTATTTTTATTTTTTACAGTCAAACAAATAAATTAAATTTAAATTAGTATCTTTTATATATTTAAGCATGTGAGAGGACGTGCGAAATATGAACAAAAACAACGACATCCAATGTAGGCACCCTTAGTGGTTGCATATGAGGATGAAATGAAGGAAAGAGCACACAAGAAGTTATATTTGTGTAAAATGAAACTATGAATGCAACCAATATGGTTAACAACAGTTTGAATATGATACGGATGTTTAATAATAATTCATAATTAATAATCCAACCCAACAGTTCACGAGGTTTGCATTTTTATAACTTTAACTGATGAATGTTTTTTCTTATGTGAACAGAGCTTTAACATGACGTTCGTTATTATTAAAATATTTCCGGTAGATTCAATGTTTGTGCAATGAACAAGTGCGTTCTCGTGTTACAATTAGTTGGGGCGTCATGCAAAGTCTTTGCGACTCGCCAGTGCAAGCGCGCCTGCTACCTGTAGTATCGGAGTATATTGTGTTGTTTTTTCTTTACTTAACGTTAATGTTGTAATCGGCTTAAATCGACATTTCTAATAATTAAGTCAAGTAGTTTTGTCAACAATATTTTTTACGAATTTATGTTGTGAATAAGAACAACACTCGGATTGAGTTTAACCGAATATACAAATTAAACTTATTTAATTAATGATTTCATGAAAACGATTATTAGAAATAAGACTTAACCATATAGTGAAACATATCATTAATTTAAAAGCAATTTTCATCCTGAAAGTGCATACTTTATTACAGCCCATACAGGTTTAAAGCCTCTCAACATTGTTTCCCATATGTTAAAGCCTAGTTGAGAAAGAAAAGCATGTTAAGTGGCTTTATGTTCACCTTGGCCTCTTAGTCTTTGTGTATTTTGCATTGTTTGTGTCTAACTAATTGTAAGACAGATAGGCTTTACTAAAGGTTGAAATTCAAATAATTTCCTCAAAGGAGATGTAAAATGCACATGACTGCAGCGATATTGAAATATCTTGTTATCGCAGCACAGCAAATGAGATTCATTGACGAGCTTATTGACGCTAATGGGATATTAGATTTCGCAAACGTGCACAGCTTTTATCAATTAAATTTGAAAAAAAAGTTCTCCAGTCAAACAAGCACAAATTTCCAGCTTATAAGTTGTATTACAAGCGCGTTATCTAAGTTGTAGGTAAATGCAGTTAGGTCGCATCGGTTGACAAATATTATTACGCATACGAATTCAAATGTTGTATACATCCAATTCGTAATATTTGAACTTCTGTTTCATTTTAGTAATCGGCGATATTTTCGAAGATAATGCTGTTTCTAAGCTTATTTCTGGTTAAGTATAAAGAAAAAAAAACAATTATTGAAGGACAACTTTGAGACGCGCATAATCTGAATATCACTCAACGGGAATCCGTCAGACATAAATTCTCAGCGCGTTTGAACGAGATTTTCTAATATCCAGAGTAAACAAAAAAATCATTAGGATATACACAATTGGGCATGCATACTATGGACAAACTAATTTCGAACGATATTAATAATGTATCTTTGTTTAATTGGGCTTTTAACCATAAATTTCCGTATGGTTTCTATGTGTATAGAATAGTATAGTGTTAACAATTGAATCGATACATGGATAATTGTCCTATTTAGTACATAAACAATAAATCATGTAAACAATACAATGATACACCGTATTGCTTTGAATTCACACAACACGAACCTAAATCAATATTCCTCTAAATCCAATAATATCCTCTATATTTTATTTATTTATTTATTTATTCGCATTCCCATTTTGAATAATCTTATATTTAGATAAATCTGCTGCAATG
>NC_068355.1:65815785-65873285 GCF_020536995.1 Dreissena polymorpha | reverse complement strand
GAAAACACAAGTTATGTTTTCCCGTCGCCAAAAAAATAAATAACTCGGGGAAACACAAAATAAGTCTGTTTTCAGGAGTTTTTTTTTTTTGCGACGGGAAAACAAAAGTTCTGTTTTCACGTCTTTTTTTTTTTGGAGCGGAAAACACAAGTTGTGTTTTCCCGTCTTTTTTTTTTGAGGCTTGAAAACACAATCGCTATATTGTGCACACAAGATAATTGGCCAATCACAGACGCGGATTATATGGAGGGAACATTTGAAAACGTCCTTAAGACAAGTTCTGATATAACAAAACATACTACTACTACTACTACTACTACTACTACTACTACTACTACTACTACTACTACTACTACTACTACTACTACTACTACAAAAAAATAACTTGTGTTTTCCCGACTTTTTTTTTTGAGCGGTGATGTCACCTTAGTGCCACCGTACTTTTACACGGTCAGCTTGTTTGCAACAACATTGGGACGGACATCAGCGCCGTAGCCACGCTGAGGCACACCGAGGCAATTGCCTCGGCTAAAATTTGCAGAGCAATGTTGAGATTACAAGGAAAAAAAGGAAAATTTATGTCAAAAAATAAAATCCATATAGGAAATTGAGGCAATTTAATGAATTTAAGGCACTATGATATTCACAAACAAATATTATCATTGGGAACAATTGGTTCATGTTGAGGCAGACAATTATTTCATTTTAATTACTTCAATTGATGCCAAAAGGCTCAGCAAAATGATCAGGGAATTCCGTATATTAAACAAAGCGTCGCACTGTGCACTTCGATGTTACAATCATCGTGGACATCGGAACGTACCGAGCGAGGATCGGGTGTTTTACGGCCAGGTTGGGTCTATTTTGGACCTAGACACACTTCGGGTGGTTGGCGTTTTCGCCTTTATTGGAATTCTCCTCTTTGTGGTCGGCGTCGAGTTTAATCCGGAACCGTTTCAGGTGGTAAGAATCTTTGTTTACAAGAATTTTCAAATTATGATATTCCGCGTATTGAACTTTTTTTGATATAAAGAAGTTCAAGTCTTTTCTTTTTAATAGTCCGTGAAGTTGATGATAGAACGTTGATGATAGAACTGTCAACTGACAGAAAATGATGACGCAGTGCTAAAACAAAATGTTACACAAGAACATTGAAAAAATGGCCAAAACCTTTACTGGTTTAAGTTAAATATTTGTACTCCTCATGATAAGCAATATGCCCCTGTGACGCATTCGGTAAGGCGTCAGACTCTGGATCCATTGCTCATCATTATATTGTCACTGCCTTGGTTCGAATCCCAGTATATTCATGTTTAAGTACATTCCATCAATGATCCTTTTGATGTGTTTCTGATTGAAAACGCTTTTGATTTAATGCATTTAAATATTTTTTTAAAAGAGCCCTATTGTGCTTTCAAGCTCTAAATGGAAAAAAAATCGTCAACGATTTTTTTCACGGTGAACTTGTCTGAACTACAACAGCAAATTTGCGGAAGCTGATTTGATGTTAACTGAAGAAATAATATTTTTTATTGGTTCTTGTACATGTGAGCAGAGTTTTAGTGGACGCGTTCTACTATGAAGAGGAACGGCTTAATGGCATCGCTTTAATGTCTGTGCATAAACACATTCAAGTTGATCGCAAACAAATTATTCAAATGTGGGATTCGACTGGAGACAGGAGAGTTGAATTAGCGTTCAATAAGATTGATATTTACAAGTTGAAGAATAATAAAACATGTCCATGAAACATTATTCGCTAAAATGTTTGTTAGATTTGTTTCTTCATATTATAAAGTAGATCTATTTAATTTTAGTATTTCAATAATAAATATGTAAAGCACATTCTATTATCAATTTACATACTATGGCTTGTATGAGAGAGCTGCGTCTCATTTTTTTTTCTTTTTTGTATCTGACTTCAAATGAAGTAAATGACTATTTTTCTGTAGTTAAGTTTGTTACATCATAGTCACTTCAAACACCGTTTATGGTACCAGAATATAAAATTGACAATGAGCTTGTAGCATATTTTTTTGTTAGCTTTATTGATACCAAACGGTAATATGTAGCGTCCACGATTCCGATAATTAAGGTATAAAATGTAGTTTAAATGGCCTTTAAAACGCACCAGAGACGTTCAAGGTATACAAACAAATTACGGGGGGGGGGGGGCATGCCCCCGGACCTCCCTAGAAGGACCTAAGATACTGCCTCGGCTTCAATTTGGGTCTGGCTACGGCACTGGACATAAAGAATTTGACACTAATTGTCACAATTCGGCGTAAATGCAAGTACTTAACACCGGTCTGATGCGTTTTAATGCTCACATTACACGCTGACAAAACCTGTCTTATACCGTAATGACTAAAGCCTACACATAGCATAATCGAGATTCCATTTCCTAAGCGTTCATACGCGTTATGCCATTGCGAGACTCAATCGGTCATCGCATAATCATGCTGTTGTCCACTTGCTAATCTTCATTTGAATGAATTTAGATAACAGTTACACGTTTTGATAAATATCTTCACTCAAAAATTAAGAGCTTGGTTAAATATTTCGTATAATAAATTATGAATTAATCAGACTAAACTTTAAATAAAGCTCACATTTAAAGACACCATCAATACATATGGGCCAGAAAATAGCGCCTGAGTAACAGTAAAATCCACGAACATAGGGAGATATTTTTATGTGTACATACTATTGCAACTGTTTGTACTTGTCTCCCCTACTTCGCTGCTTATAGTATCGTAGATCACCGTTTTGTAAAAAATAACTTCCAATGCTGGTAGTATAAAGACGGTTTGATTATGTCACTTAGCGTCGGTTATTTGTAGAGTAAAACTAACAGCATTTAATTCGAGCGCTAATAAAGGTTTTACAACTGCGAAACGACATTTTTATTTTCTGCTTTTCCTATATTTCCTATCTGAATGATAATCTGCGTCACAATCGAAGTTTATGTAAAACAAGCGAACAAGTGAGGGATTTCAGACATGTTAAGTTACCAATCCAAAACAATGAAAGCAATCGGACCCGAAATAGTTTATAATGTTCCATTCATATCGCTCAAATAAGCACTTATACTCAGAATTACATAGAGAGGAGTTAAATTGTGCAATAGACGTTTAAATATAATAATAATAATAATAATAATAATAATAATAATAATAATAATAATAATAATAATAATAATAATAATAATAATAAAATCTTTATTTAAAGAGGATAGACTTGTTAAGAAATACATCAGATGAAATTCCATAATATGCAATTTATATAATACATTTCTTATTTTCAACAAGGTCTTCTAACAAGATACAATTTACAACAAATACATCATATTTCATCTTGAGCAATAAGAACAAAACATAAAGAATCATATATGCATACACATATAATGATATATATTATAATTGAAAACAAATGACAGACATAAAACTACAATAACCATTTATGCAAGAACAGTATTTAAACATTAAACTAATGTTAATTACTAAAACAACATGAAGCATGTTCAGTTTATTTCATAAAGTGCGGAAGAAAGATAAGCTTTTAATTTTTTCTTAAATGTAATTAAATTGTTTGTTTGACGTATAGATGGGGGTAACGAATTCCAAATTGTTTTGCTAGAAAATTCAAACCATTGTTTGAAATAGTTTGTTTTGGGTATTCGCACTAGCTTTAAATCCCCCTTTTCGCAAGATCGCAAGTAATAGTGAATATTTTGTGAAGGTGTCAAAAGGTCACGTATGTATGTTGGGGTTTGATTGTGAAATGCTTTAAATACAATAACTGACATGAAATAGTGATTACGCTGTTCGAAAGTCAACCATTTTTGATCTTTAAATAGTGTTTTTGAATTAGTGTTGTACTTTTTATTTAAAATATGTGCACCACAACGCTTTTGTATTTTGACTATTCTATTAATTTCCGTTTTGGCCGCTGAACCCCAGGTAACGCATGCGTAGTCGGATATAGGTGAGATATAACCATTATAGAAGAGCTTACGCATTTCAAGGGTTAAATATGTTTTTATTTTTTGCAAAAGAAACATTCGTGATGACATTTTTGAACAAACGCTGTTAATGTGTAGTTTCCAAGATAGAGTATTGTCAATATAAAGGCCAAGAAGTTTTTGACAATTTACTGTTTTGATCACGTATCTGAAATTTTAAGTTTTAGATCTGTCATGTTTTGAGCTTTCCGTTTTGACCCTAATACCATACAAGTAGTTTTTAGTGGATTAATAATCATGTTATTAGTTTGGCACCAATCATTTACAATTGAAAGATTTGTTTGTAGCTTATTTTGAAGTGTTTGAATATTTGTTCCCACAGTGTGCAATGTTGTATCATCAGCATACATTGCAGAATCACATGTAAGATCTAGCGAAAGATCATTAACGTAAATAAGAAATAGAAGAGGTCCTAAAATAGATCCTTGGGGAACACCAGCAATGATGCTTTTACAAGTAGAGGTAGTGTTTTCTGCTTTGATAAACTGAAATCGATTGCGGAGATATGAAGAAAATAGGTCGCATGACCTATCATTAAAATGATAAAGTTTTAATTTGTGTAAAAAAACCCTATGGTCCACAAGATCAAATGCTTTTTTAAAATCCAAGAAAATTGTACCTACCAGATTTCCATTATCAATTTGTTTAAGCCATGAATCAACTATATTAATCAATGCTGTTTGACAAGAATGATATTTGCGAAAACCCGACTGGGTTTTGTTTAATAGACTTGTAGATTCTAGATATATATGCAATTGTTTAGCTATATGCTTTTCAAATATTTTAGATATAGTAGGTAAAAGTGATATTGGTCTATAATTATTGGGATCTTCTACCGATCCACCCTTATATAAAGGTATTACGTTTGCAATTTTAAGCATGTCGGGAAAAGTTCCATGTGATATACAGTTATTTATAAGAGCAGTGATTGGTTGTATAATGAAATCTTTGCAAAGTTTAATAATGCTGGGTCCTATACCATCAGCCCCAGCAGATTTGTTTGAATGAAGTTGATTAATTAAAGTACTAACTTCTGATGTGGTAATAAACTGAACAGAGAAATGCTTAGACTCTAGCTTAGCATCTAGATATGTTTTTAGTGAGTGGAAATCGTGTTCAGCAAATTTAGTCTTTTTAATAAGTTTCGAGATGTCAACAAAGTGATCATTAAGTGCATTAGCTACATTTGTTTTACCAGATATTATCCGATCATCCTTCCTTATTTCATTTGGCAAAATAGAGGATTCTGTGTGTTCATTTGATGCTAATTTAATAGTTTTCCAGAGCGATTTCGCACTTGTTTTGTTTTGTACCGCATTCGAAAAATATTCTTTTTTAGCCATTTTGATTGCACTGTTACATTTATTACGCCACAACTTATATTGTGGCACATTAGATTCACGTTTATATTTATCCCTTAAAGACCTTGCTTGTTTTACGTTTTCGTTGTACCAACCAGGTTGTTGTAATCTCTTCACTTTTTTATATTTGATAGGGGCATTCTTATTAAGGACTGAGTTTAATATGTTATAAAATACTTCAAATGCCTCATTAGCATCCGCTATTGTTTCAACCATATCAAAATTAGCATTTGCTAAGTCATTTTGAAAATTGATTTCATTAAATTTGTTAAAACATCTGTACTTAATAATGTTATGATCATCTGTTTTAACAATTTTACCTTTGACGCTTAATGTAAAAACTACTGGGTAATGGTCACTTATGCCTATTTTTGGTATGATTACCTCAGAAATGTTGTCATATTTTGAATACAAATGGTCTAATATTGATGATGAACGTTCCGTAACCCTTGTTGGAAAAGACACGTGTTGTTTTAAATTAAAATCAGTGATAAGTTTTTCCCATTTCTTATTGTTAAATATGTTTTGGCTTAAACAGTGAAAATTAAAATCCCCGGTTGAATGCATATTACAATCTTCCATGTCTGCCTTATTATCTGTAATTCAAATGAGTCAATCCAAGATTGAGGGCTATTTGGTGGGCGATAAACAAAGTTAATTAGATATGGTTTGTACTTTACAATGTTGATTTGTAGCCAAATAGATTCAATATCGTCACTTTCTAAATCATGTCTACGTACAAAAGAGATGCTATCTTTTATATAAACTATTATACCGCCTCCAGCAGAAATAGCCCTATCACGTCTTACAATGCTGTAACCGGAAATGGATATTGTATTAATCTCCGTTTTATCATTTAAAAATGTTTCACAAAAGCCTACTATATCTAAAGAACTATTTTCGTGTAAGTAAACACGAATTTCATCCAATTTAGGCAATAAATGTTGGATATTCAAATGCATAATATGCAAACCTTTATATGTAAATGGAATATAATAATCATTATTTATGTTACATTTTAAAGTAGATTGTATGTGAGATTCCATAAGAACGTTACTATCCAGGGATGATATATCAGTGTCTAAGTTATTTATTGTGCTACATTTAACATTATTCAATCTTAAGCAATGTGGTTTATGTTGATTTGTATCATCATTAGCAATAATTAAACTACACTTACATTTGTGCGAGTCACATTGGTTACATACCGACGAAAGAATGTCAAATTTATTTGTGCTATATAAAGATGTAGTACGTCTGTCATCAGTAACCTATTGTCTTTTGGGTAGTCTGCAGTCACGTGTAACATGATTTTGACGTCCACAGTTCGTGCAGTGTCGACTGTTTTCATGATTGACGTGTCGACGAACGTACCGGAAGTCACGATTTTCATTATGACAATCCTGATATTCACTCCGGGTGTCCAGGTGTGCGTTCCTTAGATCATGCTGCCTGAAGAAGTTATGGTGCCCATTAAGGAAGTCATGATGCCCTTTCCGGAAATCATGATAACCGTTCCGGAAGTCACGATGCCCGTTCCTAAAGCCATGAAGCCCGTATTGGAAGTTCGTTTTAGCGCTCCGGTATTCACGATGCCCGTTTTTGAAGTCACCGTTAGAAGTTCGCCTCCGCTGATTTTGATCAAGTTGACGATGTTGTTGTTGTTGTTGCTGCATTCTTTTCTTAGTTATATGCACTACTTCATTGATTGCTGCCACAAGTGAACTTGATCCATAATTACTTGGGTGAATTCCATCAGGTCTGAATAGTCGATTCGCCAATTGTCCGTTTCCGTACACAAAACAATTATAACAATCGATCAGCTTTACCGGAAGTTCGCTTGATACATCTTCTAGCATTTAGTTGAAATCGCGTACATCAACATCACGTCGAGGACTTATTTTACAAATAAATATTTCACAATTTGTTTGATCTTGAATGCATTGCTAAGTCTGCAAGATTACATCTTTGATTATTGAAATTGGCTGGTCATTCGAGACATCATTCCCACCAGCAAATATTATTATTTTTGATAAGTCAGAGATATTCATTTTTCGCAGCTTTTCACAGATATCCAGCATTGTTTTCCCTGGCAAAGTGCATATGTCCACAGATTCGCATAATCCTCGCTTATTAATGCCTCTCAAAATTGAATCTCCAATCAGTAACGTCTTCGACGTTTGTGGCGTAATGTTCGATCTATGCTCGCCTTTATTGGTTTCTTCTTCAAAATGTACAGTACTTTCTTGTATATCGGAGATACATTGTGGGCTAGGCTCAAGTGTCATTTGTTCGGTTTCTAGTAATGTGTCATTTTCAACGGAATCATCGGATATCCGTTTACTTGTTGCTTCTACAGAGCCATTCCTATAACCTTTGGAAAGAACACTTGGTAGGGAGTTTGCCTTAAGTATATCTCCGAGCGATTGAAATTTTTTCTGTACAGATATATTTAATTGGTCTAGTGTTTGCTTTAGGTATTGAACGTTTTCCTGTAAACAATCGCATTTGTCGTCCGTACCTCGGGAATTCGTTGTACTAATTACTTTTACACTATGGATAATGTCTTTCAACTCATTGAATCCGCGATTGGTGTTTAAGCTGTGCTCACATACATCTTTGCGCATATCACTTACAGACTTTTGAATGGTTTGAATCAAACAAAAAAGTGTTTCAAAATCAAATTCAATCCCAGTGCTCTCCGTTTGAGTACTTGCGTCAATTTTCACGTGTTGAACTTTTAACACCGATTCAAAATGTTCAGGCTGCTTGGTATTTACCATGAAATTGAAATCATTTATTTCCGGTCTCAAACAACATACATCTTTTTCTTCAGTTTGTTTATTTGTCAACACTAGCATGCATTCCTGAAGAATTTCTTGAAATTTGCGTTCACTTCATCGACGGTCAAGTTTTCTGATATTAATTTATTTGAAGTGAGTTGTATGATTTCTAATAAGTCACTTTCCGCAAACTGATTCACCATTTTCCCATTAACCAGACACGAACATTTTGTGTGATACAAGTTAATTGTATACACACCATTTCTTCCGGATGATAGCCTGTATTTAGTTTCCAATATTATCATACACTGGTGTTTTTTGACATTTAAATTTCAAAGTTTCAGACTGGTAAAACTCATCAGCACAGCTTTTGAAAAGTTCATACATACCAGTACTAAATTCGATTTTCAGCCCACCACCAGTCACCTTGACAATCGCGTGGTCCCTTGTGGTCGCATAGAGTTTCTTTTTCATTGCCTTTTCACTATTTAACTCGTAGTCTCTTGTTTCCATCGGTCCACTTGTTGTTTCAAGTCCGGATTTTTTTGTAGCGATCAACGCGCAATTCTGTATCCGTTCTGCCATGTTCAATTGGTATCAAAATGACCGCTGTCAAATACTCTATTATTTACATTAAATTTCACATTGATATCATTGTTATTTTCTGTAAAATCTTAGATAAAGCGCATAATTTAACGGAGCTTTTTAAAACTTGTTATGCCGGAAGTAACGTCATGACGTCATGAAATATGTGAAAATGAAGGATAGTTAAGTATTAAGCAATATCATAAGTAAACATTTGATTACATGGTTCATTAACAGATCATGAAAAAATACTCAAATAAATATTGAAATTTAAAACACATTTTCTCTGAAATATAAGACAGTGGACATGGGAAATGGGAAATAACTGGATTTATTCACACGGATTTTTTTTCACAACACAACAATATTTGGCTGAGTCTCGGATAATAGAAATAGCAAACAGAAGCCTAGCGATCGGGAGGTCACTGGTTCGATCCCCACGGTGGGAGCGTTCTTTAGATTCCCCCCCATAGACACCAAGGAAACGGACTCGAGAGCGTTTCGTATAAGCTAAGGCTTGTTATGCAATCGAGCTTAAATACATAGGTTTAAAAAAGGCTCAAGTTCAATACAAGGCTCGGGTTTCAACCCAAGATATCTCAATGTTATAGCGTATGCTTTACCTTTACACAACAGAGTCATTTAATCATCATAAGTCGTTATAGAATACATGAGAAATCCAATTTTTTATTTTGACAAAAGTAATATCTTTGCTTTACACATACACACACATACAAACTTTATGACTGCACCCACCTTTAATTGACGACCAATTGGGACGATTATTTTTGTGGTACATGTGTATGGAATGCATGCGTAAATCCCCCCTAACAACTAAGAACATGTATTTACTATGTAAATAATAATCATATTCAAGTAGACCCTCCCTCACTTTTTGGAAAAGTCTGCAATTATGTATATGATGTCTAGGAATGTCATAGGTAAGAAGTCTTTAATCTCAATTTAAATGCGGTCGTACAGCTGGCACACAAACGTTTCTAACAGAAAAAATAAATTAAATTAATATCATGTCACTCGTGTTGGAGATATTCGTCGGCGGTTGAAAACCTAATCATTTATCACCTATGACTTTATGATGCATTAGATTGATATGTTAAGTCAATAAAGTTCATATAACGTGAACTTTCAAATATTTAAACATTTTCTCGATTCATTATACCTTTGTACACCATTTTTGACACTTAAATAGATCGCAATTTTAAAAGAAATGTATAAACCTCGTCAAGGTAAATACCCGAAAGATTAAAGAAACTGTGTATCATTATAAAAAGATTAAATCAGAAATCTTCAAACGAAATGAAATATGAGAATATTCGATATATGATAGATAGATTGATCGTCCAACAAAAGTCGGGCGTAGAATACGGACTACATTTTTTATATCTGTAGGCAACCCTCGCCCGTTAACATTCATGCCGATTTGTATTTTCGAACGGGGTGTGTATTGTAGAGCGTAAATATTATTATGCTAGGATATAAATTATATTTTTATTACATTTAGCATATTGAACAATTTTAACAAATTCGATACTTACTTAAATATTCCCGTAGCATGTGTTGACTAAGGATATTAAATTGAGTGCCTTACAGTACGTACAGTAAGTAAACATCTGCAGAAATCAGTTCAAATTTGGCGATTTTTTTATTTTCTGTACAAAAAAAAATACAATTCATATTTGATATTTTAAAATGGCTATATGTTAATTTGACATCTTAAATTGGTTACATTTAAAATTTAAGCTAAAGAATTGCTGAAAGTAAAATGAGTCCTGTAAGTGTGACGTACATTCTTGGACGTTGGATAGTGTTTCGTAACAAACCTATAACATGCATTCATTTGAAGCAGAATTGCATGAGCTAATGTTTATGTAGTCCGGAGATATTTAGTGTAATCAAGAGCTTCTGTTTTCTGGCCCTGGACTGGTGTCTCAATATGTAACTATAACTATTGCAATATAATAAAATTGGCGACATTTCATTTATGATCGAACGATTTAACATAATAGTACTCAGTATATTAATTATAAATGGCAAATAAATTGAAACCTAAGTCATTGAAATTCAGTGGTCGGAAAAAAACATTGTTTTAATGTCTTTCATGGGCATTTTTATAAAGCAACAACACAAAACAATATAGATACAATTCAAATACTCTTCTAAAAGTCTACATAATGTAATGCATACGATTAAAAAAATAAAAATATTATGTTCGTGTGTCCCGTCGTAAATTGATCTCGTGTCTCACCTTTCAAAACGTTGTCAGCACACCCAGTATTTGGAAGTAGAATTGTTTATGTGGACTATATTATTTGTAGGCCTCATTACTTTACTACCAAATCTTTATCATATTACGCAAATCAAGGCTCCTGCTAGCTGCCACACTCGCAGGCGCGTTTATCGTTTATAAATGTGTATAAACTAATTATCAATGCGAAGCAGTCCATCGATCTGCCATGGGTTTGTTTTTGTTGCCTGATTGAGTTTTCCCGAGCTATATACGTGGTGAAAATAAAAGCGACTTATGTATGTTTTATCTTTGACATGTTCTTATGTTATTGATGCCAAACATTTAAATGATTATTAAAAAATGCATTACTTCACGGTAAATTAAAACACATGCTTATTTTTATTTTTTACAGTCAAACAAATAAATTAAATTTAAATAAGTATCTTTTATATATTTAAGCATGTGAGAGGACGTGCGAAATATGAACAAAAACAACGACATCCAATGTAGGCACCCTTAGTGGTTGCATATGAGGATGAAATGAAGGAAAGAGCACACAAGAAGTTATATTTGTGTAAAATGAAACTATGAATGCAACCAATATGGTCCACAACAGTTTTAATATGAAACAGATGTTTTAAAAATAATTAATAATTAACAACCCAACCCAACAGTTCACGAGGTTTGCATTTTTACAACTTTAACTGATGAATGTTTTTTCTTATGTGAACAGAGCTTTAACATGACGCTCGTTATTATTAAAATATTTCCGGTAGCTTCAATGTTTGTGCAATGAACAAGTGCGTTCTCGTGACGTGTGTGAAGTTAGCCTATTTAGCCTATTTAGCCTATTTAGCCTATTTTGTAAATAGGTTGAAACAAACATCCTATTTAGCCTATTTAGCCAATTTAACAGCCTCTTCAGCCTTTTTAGCCTATTTTAGCCAATTTAGCTTATTTAGTAAATAGGTTGAAACATACATCCTATTTAGCCTATTTAGCCTATTTAGCCTATTTAGCCTATTTAACAGCATTTTCAGCCTATTTAGCCTATTTAGTATATAGGTTGAAACACACATCCTATTTAGCCTATTTAGCCTATTTAACAGCCTTTTCAGCCTATTAAGCCTATTTAGTACATAGGTTGAAACATACATCCTATTTAGCCTATTTAGCCTATTTAGTACATAGGTTGTAACAAACATCCTATTTAGCCTATTTAGCCAATTTAACAGCCTCTTCAGCCTTTTTAGCCTATTTTAGCCTATTTAGCTTATTTAGTAAATAGGTTGAAACATACATCCTATTTAGCCTATTTAGCCTATTTAGCCTATTTAGCCTATTTAACAGCATTTTCAGCCTATTTAGCCTATTTAGTGTACAGGTTGAAACGCACATCCTATTTAGCCTATTTAGCCTATTTAACAGCCTTTTCAGCCTATTTAGCCTATTTAGTACATAGGTTGAAACATACATCCTATTTAGCCTATTTAGCCTATTTAGTACATAGGTTGAAACAAACATCCTATTTAGCCTATTTAGCCAATTTAACAGCCTCTTCAGCCTTTTTAGCCTATTTTAGCCTATTTCGCTTATTTAGTAAATAGGTTGAAACATACATCCTATTTAGCCTATTTAGCCTATTTAGCCTATTTAGCCTATTTAACAGCATTTTCAGCCTATTTAGCCTTTTTAGTATATAGGTTGAAACACACATCCTATTTAGACTATTTAGCCTATTTAACAGCCTTTTCAGCCTATTTAGCCTATTTAGTACATAGGTTGAAACATACATCCTATTTAGCCTATTTAGCCTATTTAGTACATAGGTTGAAACAAACATCCTATTTAGCCTATTTAGCCAATTTAACAGCCTCTTCAGCCTTTTTAGCCTATTTTAGCCTATTTAGCCTATTTAACAGCCTTTTCAGCCTATTTAGCCTATTTAGTACATGGGTTGAAACATACATCCTATTTAGCCTATTTAGCCTATTTAGTACGTAGGTTAAAACAAACATCCTGTTTAGCCTATTTAGCCAATTTAACAGCCTTTTCAGCCTTTTTAGCCTATGCCAGTCTATTGAGCCTATTTAGTAAATAGGTTGAAACATACATCCTATTTAGCCTATTTAGCCTATTTAGCAGCATTTTCAGCCTATTTAGCATATTTAGCCTATTTAGTATTTAGGTTGAAGCATACATCCTATTTAGCCTATTTAGCCTATTTAGCCTATTTAACAGCATTTTCAGCTTATTTAGCCTATTTAGCCTATTTAGTACATAGGTTAAAACATACATCCTATTTGGCCTATTAAGCCTATTTAACAGCATTTTCAGCCTATAGTTAACAGTATTTTCAGCCTATTTAGCCTATTTAACAGCATTGTAATTATATTTAGCCTATTGAGTACATGCGTTGAAACATACATCCTATTTTGCCTATTTAGCATTTTAAACAGCCTATTTAGAAAGTTTAGTACATAGGTTGAAACATACATTGTATTAAGCCTATTTTGCCTATTTAACAGTCTTTTCAGCCTATTTAGCACATGCCTATTTAGCCTATTTAACATCCTTTTCAGCCTTTTAAGCATATTTAGAACATAATATTGAAACAAACATCCTATTTAGCCTATTAAGCCAATTTAATAGCCTCTTCAGCCTTTTTAGCCTATTTAGCCTATTTAGTAAATAGGTTGAAACATACATCCTATTTAGCCTCTTTTACAGCATTTTCAGCCTATTTAGCCTATTTAGTACATTATTTGAAACATACATCCTATTTAGCCTGTTTAGTCAATTTAAAAGCCTCTTCAGCCTTTTTAGCCTATTTAGTAAAAAGGTTGAAACACATATCCTAATTAGCCAATTTAGCCTATTTAACAACATTTTCAGCCTATTTAGCCTATTTAGAACAGTAGTTGAAACATACATCCTATTTAGCCTTTTTAGCATATTTAACATCCAATTTAGAAAGTACATATGTTGAAATAAACACTGTATTTAACCTATTTAGCCTATATAACAGCCTTTTCAGACTATTTAGCACATGCCTTTTTAGCCTATTTAACATCCTTTTCAGCCTATTTAGCCTATTTAGTACATAGGTTAAAACAAACAACATCCTAGTTAGCCTATTTAACAACTTTTTCAGCCTATTTAGCTTATTTAGTACATAGGTTGAAAAATACAGCATATTTAGCCTATTTAACAGCATTGTCAGCATATTTAGCCTATTTAGTACATAGGTTGAAACATACATCCTATTTAGCCTATTTAGCCAATTTTACAGCCTCTTCAGCCTTTTTAGCGTATTTTAGCGTATTTAGCCTATTTGATAAATTGGTTGAAACATACATCCTTTTAGCATATTTAGCCTATTTAACAGCATTTTCAGCCTATTTAGCCTATTTAGTACATAAGTTGAAACATACATCCTTTTTAGCCTATTTAACAGCCTTTTCAGTCTATTTAGCTTATTTAGTACAAAGGTTGAAAAATACATCCTATTTAGCCTATTTAACAGCATTTTCAGCCTATTTAGCCGATTTAGTACATAGGTTGAAAAATACGTTCTATTGAGCCTATTTAACAGTCTTTTCAGCCTATAAGTACATAGTTTAGCCTATTTAGCCTATTTTACTGCCTTTTCAGCCTATTTAGCCTATATACATGTAGTACATATGTTGAAATATACACCCTATTTAGCCTATTTAACAGCCTTTTCAGCCTATTTAGTACATAGGTTGAAACATACATTCTATTTAGCCTATTTAACAGCCTTTTCAGCCTATTTAACCTATTTAGTAAATAGGTTGAACCACAAATAAATTCAATTTAGCCTATTTAACAGCATTTTCAACCTATTTAGCCTACACATGTATTTAGTACATAGGTTGCAACATACACTCTATCAATCCTATTTAACAGCTTTTTCAGCCTATTTAGTACATAGATTGAAATATACACCCTATATAGCCTATTTAACAGCCTTTTCAGCCTATTAAGCCTATTAAGTATAGGTTGAAATATACATTCTATTTAGTCTATTTAGCCTATTTAACAGCATTTTCAGCCTATTTAGCATGCTAAGTACATAGGTTGAAAAATACATCCTATTAATTCTATTTAACAGCCTTTTCAGCCTTTTTAGCCTATTTAGTACATAGGTTGAAACAATCAACATCCTATTTAGCATATTTAACAGCCTTTTCAACCTATTTAGCTTATTTAGAACATAGGTTGAAAAATAATACATCCTATTCAGCCTTTTTTACAGAATTTTCAACATATAAGCATATTTAGCCTATGCAGTACATAGGTCTTAATATACATCCCATTTAGCCTTTTTAACAGCCTTATCAGCCTATTTAGCCTTAGTACATAGGTTCAAACATACATCATATTAAGCCTATTTGGCTTATTTCACAGCTTTTTTAGCCTAATTAGCCAAATTAGAAAGTTTAGAACGAAGGTTAAAAATTACATCCTATTTAGCATATTAAACAGCTTATTTAGCATATTTGGCAAGTTTAGTTCATAGGTAGAAATATACATCCTGTTTAGCCTATTTAGCCCATAGGTTGAAACACACATCCTATTTAGCATATTTAAAAGCCTTTTCAGCCTATTTAGTACATATGTTGAACATAATATCCTATTTAGCCTATTGAACAGCCTTTTCAACCTATTTAGTACATAGGTTGAAACATACTCAGTACATCCTATTTAGCCTATTAAACCGCCTTTTCAGCCTATAAGCCTATTTAGCCTTTTTAGTACAAAGGTTGAAACATATATTCTATTAAGCCTATTAGACAGCCTTTTTAGCATATTTAGCCGATTTAGTACTTCGGTTCAAACATACATCCTAGTTAAAATATTTAGCTTATTAAACAGCCTTTTCATCCTATTTAGAAAGTTTAGTACAAAGGTTTTCAAAAATACATCCTATTCAGCCTAGCCTTTTTAGCCTATTTACAAGTTTAGTACATACGTAGACATATACATCATGTTTAGCTTATTAAACATCCTATTTAGCCTATTTAGTCTATTTAACAGCATTTTCAGCCTATTCAGAAAGTTTAGAACAAAGATTAAAAAATACATCCTATTTAGCCTATTTAACAGCCTTTCAGCCATTTTAGAAAGTTTAGTACAAAGGTTAAAAATGCATCTTATTTAGTATTTAACAGCTTATTTAGCCTATTTAGCAAGTTAAGTACACACGTACACATAAACATCCTTCTTAGCCTATTTAGCTAGCCTTTTCAACATCCTATTTAGCCTTTTTAGTCTATTTAAAAGCCTTTTCAGCCTATTTAGAAAGTTTAGTACAAAGGTTTAAACAAACATCTTTTTTAGCCTATTTAATAGCCATTTTAGCCTATTTAGCCTATCTAGAAAGTAAGTACAAAGGTTAAAAAAATACATCCTATTTAGCCTTTTTTAGCAATTTTAGTAAATACGTAGACACATACATCCTATTTAACAGCCTATTTAGCAAGTTAAGTACATACGTAGACACATACATCCTATGTAGCCTATTTAACAGCCTATTTAGCAATTTTAGTAAATACGTAGACACATACATCCTTTTTGACAGCCTTTTTAGCAAGATTAGTACATACGTAGACACTTACATCGTATAAAGCCTATTTAGCCTTTTAACAGCATGTTTAGCAAGTAAAGTACATACGTAGACACATTCATCCTATTTAGCCTATTTAACAGCCTGTTCAGCCTATTTAGAATGTTGAGTACAAAGATTAAAAATACATCCTTTTTAGCCTATTTAACAGTCTTTTTAGCAAGTGAAGTACATACGTAGATAAACATCCTCTTTAGCATATTTATCCTATTTAACATCATATTTAAACCCATTTAGACTATTTAACAGCCTTTTCGGCCCATTTAGAAAGTTAAGTACAAAGGTTAAAACATACATCATATTTAGCCTATTTAACAGCCTATTTAGCCTATTTAGCAAGTTTAGTACATAGGTAGACATAAACATCCTATTTAGCCAATTTTACAGCCTATTTAGAAATTATGTAGACACATAAATCCTTATTAACTCATACATCCTACATAGCATATTCAGCCTATTTAACAGCCAATTTAGAAAGCTTAGTACATATGTAGACGCATACATCCAATTAAGCCCATTTAACAGGTTATTGAGCCTATTTAGCAAGTTTAGTACATACGTAGACATATTTATCTTTTTTAGCCTATTTAACAGCCTATTCAGCCTTTTCAGCAAGTAAAGTACATATGCACATGCATCCTTTTTAGCCTATTTAACAGCCTTTTTATCATATTTAGCAAAGTTAGTTCATAAGTTGACACATAAATCCTATTTAGCCTATTTAGCAAGTTTAGAACATACATGAATGTAGACTCATACATCCTAATTAGAATATTTAGCCTATTTAACAGCCAATTTAGCAAGCTTAGTACAAACGTAGACGCACACATTCAATTTAGCCCATTTAACAGGCTATTTAGCGTATTTAGCAAGTTTCATACATACGTAGACACATACATCCTATTTAATAGCGTATTTAGCTTATTTAGCAGGTTTTGTACATATATAGACACATTCATCATATTTAGCATTATTTGCCTATTGAACAGCCTATTTAGCTTTTTAAGCAAATTAAGTACATATGTTAAAACATATATCATATTGAGCCTATTTAGCTTATTTAACAGCCTTCTCATGCTTATTATCCTATTTTTTAAGTTAAGTACACAGTTTCATACATGCATCCCATTTAGGCTATGTATTAGCCTTTTTTAGCCGTTTAGCCTACTAATATTTAGCAAGTTAAGTACAATGGTTAATGCATCATATTAAGTATATTTAATGACCTTTTCAATCTGTTTAGACTATAGCAAGTTTAGTACAAAGGTTTTCTCATACAGCATGAGTGGCCTATATATTAATCGTTATTGAGCATATTTAGTAAGTTCAGTAAATAGATTCTGGCTTAGTGTACATCCATTGCAGCCTATTTACCACGCGTAGTACATAGGTTGAAACGTACAACCTATTTAGCCTATTAAACAGTCTTTCAGACTATTTATCATGTTTAGTATATAGGTTCAAACATACATCCTAGTTAGCCTATTGAAATGCTTATTTATCAATCTTTTCTGCTTATTTAGAAAGTTTAGTACATATGTTGAAAAATACATCATAACAAGTCTATTTAGCCTATTTTAAAGCCTTTTCAGCCCATTTAGCAAGTGTAGTACAAAAGTGCAAACATACAACATTTAAAGCCTATTTACACAGCTTTTAAACCTATTAAGCAAGTTTAAAGTATGGTTATTACATACTGGGCACGTGTTTTTCCCAGTGTACACCAGTCCCCCACACACACCATCCACGCCACAAACAGATGGAGACTAAATCAACATTAAATGTCATCTTTGTAAAAATTAAAATATCTTCAATTAAAACTTAAGTACATAGGAATTGACACTGTATTACTACATTTGTTCAAACATTTGCAGTGTAGTAAGTTTATTATTTAGGAGAACATGGACACAATATTTGTACTTACACTATGCGACTACAGGTGGGGAAAGTCTTTGAACACGCGCATGTGAATGAAACGAAGTCAATACAAAAAGTTAAGTTTTGTAGTAACATTTGTGCTTTTTTAATGTATTATTGATTGTTATTCAAGTAAAATAATATGGTAGTTGCAGCTAGAATATCAGCAGAAGTTGTAGCAATAAATGCGATCATGGTGATTGTGTAATATTATTGTTGATTGTGGTGTTCTTGGTGTACATGCTGTTAAAAGAGTTTTTTATTTAAATGTTTTTTATTGCTTTTCGTGTGTTTGGGTTTATAATACAATTGTTGATGTTGATGTATTTAAAAACAACATCAAAACCATTTGATGAAAACAATTAAAATATGTACGGGAAGGATACACAAAAAACAAATTCCATATGCTTGACAATTGTATACACCTTTTAATTGAACTTCATTTAAATTAGATACTAATTATTAGTCATCATTATACATTTTTACTTTCACAACATCACAACAAAAGACGTCCTAAGGGGCTTTTGTCCAAAGCGGCAAATGTCCTAGGGGGCTAATGTCCTATAGGGCTTTTGTCATAGGGGCTTTTGTCCTAGGGGCTAATGTCCGAGAGGGCTAATGTCCTACACTCAGATGATTGTATGTGTTAAACATTGATTGGCGTATACTGTTAAGTTGGGTTTCGCATCTAACTGTTGGAACAAATGTAAAAACGATCGTCCGGGTTGTCAATATAACGTTTGAACGAATGTCCGGGTTGTAAATACAATGTTGGTACGAATATTCGCCTTGTGAACATTAGCGTAGGAACGATTCTGTGGGAACGAAAGTCCGGATACCAGTTTTCACTGTGCGATACATTTTATTTGAGACTTAAATAAAATACTAACAGACGAATGTTCGTTGTATATTGTATAATTATTTTAGAATTTCAATGACAATGGCATGCAAATTTAGGCACATCTGGTGCGGGAGTATGATGTCGCTATTTTTACTGATAACAATCATAAGTACAAAGGCAGCGCGGTATAAAAAGCAGCATCGCGCAATCATGCGGCATGGTCAGGTCGGACCTCAAAGACCTCGTGAAGAGGCCCTTAGGATCTGTAAATAAACTCTGATTTAAATAAAAAAAAAGCATGCGGCATGGCGCATGCTCGTGGACAACAACATAGGTAAGGCTACAAAGACCTCGTGAAGAGGCCGGAGGCAAGTAGGTCTCTGATACACACACGCTCGTGGACAACCGTCGTTGCGTCATGCTATTATGAAAACTGATATGATTGATAAGAACACAGGCATTGCGGTATGAAGAGCAGCGGGGCGCATCCTTAATGGTTACCGTCGCTGCGTCAAGGGACCTACACAAACACTGTGATTGTATAGGTCCCTGCTGCGTCCTACTATTTACTGCTAGTGGGATCACTAAAATTACATTGAAATATAAAGAAATGTACCCAAACGTATTTTTTAAATTATGTTGTACCTCGTACTTTCAAATGCATGACATACTAATATTACTTTTACCAACAACAAATTTAAACAATCAAATATAGTGTATAATTTAACTTGTGTGCTTGACTACAAATATTTAACGAAGTTGTGTCATGAAACCCTCAATTTATAAAAAGTATTTATACTATTTTGTATTTGCTTCTCTATTGATATTATCTGAGTTACCATTTGCACTTATAAATACAATCATAATTCAATAACATTTATTAATAATGAAATGATTTAATTAACTTTTGGTTGCAATATTTCAAATCCAAATTTGTGTTTATTATCCGGAAAAATGACAATATTAAGGAATTCATAAATTATATATAAATCATTAATGTTTTATTACATAAGTATAAAATACATATATCCTTCTAAGCCTATTTAGCCTATTTAACAGCCTTCTCAGCCTGTTTAGCATAATTTACAATTTTCTTTAATAATACTTTTAATAATTTTAAACTACATACTACTCAGCCTGTTTAAATTATTATGCAGGTTTATTAAATATGTTGAAATATATATGATATAAAGCATATTTAGTAGACTTTTTCAGTCTAATAAGCGTATTAAGCAAGTTTTTTTAGAAACGGTTGTAACATTCATCCTTGATTAAAAAAGGCTGAAATGGCCGCTAAATAGGTTAAATATGCCAAATCTGATGCAGTTTTAGGCCTTTTTCGAAAGTTTATTATAAATGTTGAAACATATATCATATTTAGCCTCTTCAGCAAGTTTATTTAATATTTCGAAACATACATTCTATATAGCATATTTATCAGCTTGTTAAGCCCATTAGCATATTAAGCAAGTTTATTAAAGACGTTAAAATGCATTTTATTTAGCATTTTGAGCTTATTTAGAATAATATTTAGCATATTCAGCAAGTGTATGAAATAGAATGAAATATACAACCCATTTAGCGTTCAAGCATATATAGCGTCCTATGTATTCTGTTCTGCAAGTTAATTAAATAGGCCGAACCATACATCATATTTAGCCTTTAAACAGTCATTGAAGCCTATGAAGCCTTTTAAGCTTGTATGTTTAACAGATTCAGCACATTTAGCCTATTTAACAGCCTATTTAATATAGTTAAAATAGTTAGAAAGTTAAAAGAAGGATTTAAATATAGCAATTTTAGCAAGTTTATAAAATTGGTTACAACATGCATTTTAAACACATGTAATCTATTTCGCAGCATATTTGGCAAGTTTAAAAATTATGGAAAAATACAGCCAATTTAGCCTTTATAACAGCCTATAACAGATAATTAAGCATAATTAACACGTTACATCAATTGAATTAAATACAGCCTATTTAGTCTATTTAACAAGTTTATTGAAAAAATCCTATTTAGCTTTCTAAACCTTTTATCAGCCTATGTATCAATTATATAAAATACGATACAATATATAGCATATTTGGCACATCAATCCTTTTAAGATGCTTAAAAATGTTATTAAGCACATTTATTATGTAATAAACACGATTAACCGAGAGTCGTTTTAGCCTTTTGAGAAAGTTTAATTTATAGGTTAAAACATACATCCCATTAAGCATATTAAGCAAGTTTATAAAATATGATAAAATATAAAGGTTATGCAATACATCTAGCCTGTTTATCAGCATATTAAATATAATGACCACATACAGCACTAAATACTAGGTATTAAATACTGCATATTAGGTATTTTGTTAATTAATTTGAAATGTACATTTTATTTTGCACATTTTACATTTTCAGCAGATACATAAGCAAGTTAAAATATTTTAAAATATACAGCTTTTTTATTTAGCTTATTTGAGATAGTATTCATCTTTAAATTTAACATCAGACCGTGTATTTATGGCTAGACAAAGACGTACTCAAAGCTGTACTTGTAAAGACGGATTGTAGGACAAACGGCAACCGGACAATTGGAACCCAGTGTTTTTTGCATACCCGGACAGTTGACACCCTGTAAATTTGTCGACCTGGACAATAGGCACCCGATTAAATTGTAAACCCGGACAAACGGCACCCGATTTAATACTAAGAAGCAGTTAATGTTGTTTTTTACCAATAAAGACACTTGACTTGATATGGCTTTGTAGGGAAAGAAAATCCCGTCAATACCTTATCGTACTGATTAGTCTAATCCTCTGAATGGTTGTAAAAAAAAAGATCGCTAATTTTTAATATAAATAATACCTGACGGACATTGCGATAGAAAAGTACTATCTTCATGGATTGTGGTGTTTTCAAATAATATATTGTATACATATATTGGGTCAATCACATTTTTTACTAAACCAATGAGCGGTTTAGACTAATTAGTTAAACAAGGTGCTGACGGGCTAAATCGATTGTCTTTCGGGTGCCGTTTGTTCGGGTTTACAATTAAATCGGGAGCCGATTGTCCGGGTCGATATATTAACAGGGTGCCGACTGTCCGAGTATGCAAGAAAACACTGGGTGACGATTGTCCGGTTGCCGTTTCTCCGGAAATCGTAAAAACGTTTATTCGGTCTTAAATATTACGAATGTTCGGTTTCATATTGCTTCAGAGACACATATTTTATTAATCTATTATGTATAAGTTTATATCTTTTTTTGTTTAAACAATCTTTTTTTAAGGTTTATTAATGTTAGAAATGTGTTGCGCGTGTCAAAAATGCACGTGTATTGAAATACACGCTGAAAACGCGTGATAGCGCCAGACACGGAGCGTGTATTGACCTCTCATCTAGAGTCCGTGCGCCAGATAACAGAGTGCGGCGGATGACCTCCCGGAATTTTCTCTCGATGTAACCATTCTATTTTGTTAATAGATAGATCTTCGGACACATCTGGAGCGGCAGCGGGAGCGTGTTGTGTAGTGTTTATTGATATTAAGGATAAGAACAAAGGCAGGGCGGCATAAAGAGCAGCGGGATGCATCCTACTTGGGAACCGTCGCTACGTCCTGATATTTATTGCTAGTTGGAGCACTGAAACGACAATAAGATATTACGTTATAAAGAAATTTACACGTTAATACTTAAAAATGCAAAAAAACTTTAAAATGATCGAAATTATAATTACGTTCACAAACTTAAAGATCGATTAAAATAATATATTTAAATAATAAAACTGAATTTCTTGATAATAAAAGTGAACACAATTCTGCATTGATTTTATCTGAGTAAAATTGGCACTTATAAATAGAATAATTATACAAGTAGTTTTATCCTTAATGAAATTATAACATTCACTTATGTAAGAAAGGTTTTAAGTAAAATTTGGCGACCCATTTATTCATGATCTGAATGAGACATATCCATGTCTGATGTTTTGACAGGGCGGACAGTCGCTCCTACATTATTTTGCCAACCCGGACAATCGCTCCTACATTATTTTGTCAATCCGGACAATCGCTCCTACATTATTTTGACTCCACGGCAAAACATATTATTCGCCGATCAAAGCTTACACCTATAATTAACCAACAATTAAAATTGCCAACCTGTTAACCTATGTCTTTATTTTCGCTATCGCTTTAAGACATATCCTCGGCGAATTAGTTACACTGAAAAAAATATGATTTTAATTATTATTTCAATGTGATTATTTTCTTAAGGAATTAACAATTATTTATCATCTACATAGCTATGTAATATTTATCTTTGTAAATAATCTAATTGCATGTATTGAGTTGTTTCATTTATGATCTCATGTGTGTGTATATACTCGATTGTACTTCCTTGCTTGTATTATATGTTATGCTCTTCATGAATGGAGGAAAATAAAAGTCTATCTATCAAAGTAAGCCGATTCAACATGAGCCGATCAATTTGATTTTAATTAATCAATTTACTTATTAACAAACTATGTTACAGCTTGTCGATTCTGTAAATATAAGGTAGTTATAAGGGCACTTCGGACAATGGTTCCTACATTATTCCTATCAGGGACATTCTTTCCTACAATACATTTATTGGAGTAAGTGCCATTTTGCGAATGGAATAAACATAAAAACCGCATTTAATCAATAATTGCTATATCAACAATGGTAGTATCAATCGATAATGACCACTTTCACACATATGATGTGCGAACCGTGCACAAAGATTACAGACTGGTGTCACATTAAAGGGGCCTTTTCACAGATTTTGGCATGGTTTGAAGTTTGTCATTAAATGTTTTATATTGATAAATGTAAACATTAAATTTAAAAAGCTCAAGTAAAAAATCAAAAATAAAATTTAAGAAAGGAAAAAAAAGTAGCCCGCAGCAGGACTCGAAGTAAAAACGCATCAGCGAACTAAGCTATCCTGCCAAGGATACATAAGATGCGTATTTTATACCTTGTATCTTCGTAGTTTCACAAATTTAAACGACAACAACAGAACTATCCAAATTATTCAATCGGTGCGCGATGCAACGCTATATAATTTTTAGGTTTTTAAATCGTCAAAAGATGCATATAATGGCTATATTAGACCATGGCAAATGCTCAGTAATACTGTTTCTTCACAAATATCATAATTAATCCGAAAATTTGCGAATCTGGAACAACTTTTCTCAATTTTGTCAATTTACCGCACCGTGAAAAGCTCCCTTTAAAGTGAAATAAGGTTAGTAAACAATTGGCTAGTTCATTTTTTTACATTTGACCCACTGATTGATACGACACTGCACGATTTCTTAATCGGCATTTCTATGATTATTATAATAGTGTGTTAAAGTGATACTGAACTATTTTTGTATGTGTTGAATTGTAATATATTGATAAAATGTTACATGTATATGTTACAATAACACAAAATAGACAAGAAAAATTATACATTGAAGACGAAATTCATAAAATGCAACATGCTGGCGAATTTGAATGTACAGACATTTTCGATTTCAGAATAAAATATCTGGCTTACAGTATTTGGCATTTTTCGACACAAGTTGGCAATTTTAATTGTCGGTTAATCATAGGTGTTAGCCTTTGATCGGCGTACACTACGTTTTGCCGTGGAGTCAAAATAATGTAGGTTCGACTGTCCGGGTTGACAAAATAATGTAGGAGCGATTGTCCGGGTTAGCAAAATAATGTAGGAGCGACTGTCCGCCCTGTCAAAACATCGTAGGAGCGACTGTCCGCCCTGTCAAAACATCGTAGGAGCGACTGTCCGCCCTGTCATATACATCGTGAAGCGACTGTTCGCCCTGTCAAATTTAGCGTAGGAGCGATTGTCCGGATACCATGTCGGATTACTAAATAATGCAGTATTTCAGTATATTATTATAGAAAAAAGAAATCTGGTTTAATGTGTACTGAAACAACTTAATACTGACCTCAAACATTTTATTGTTGTACTGACATATGTTCTGTAAAAAACATGTTGTCTTCCTGTACCTATGAAGTTTCATGATCCTAGGCGTAAGTGTACTTGAGTTATCATCCGGAAACCATCTGGTGGGGACGGAGACCCCACGACACCAGTTCATAATATGATCTGCAAATTTTCTCTTAAACTACATCCAAGAACGAGTCACTGTGGCATTAACCTTAGACCTAGTGACATCAAAATCAATAGGAGTCATCCGCCAGTCATGATCAATGTACCAATGAAGTTTCATGATCCTAGGCGTAAGCGTTATTGAGTTATCATCCGGAAACCATCAGGTGAACGGACCGACCGACCGATCGACAGACCGACCGACCTACCGACCGACGGACGGACAGACGGACGGACCGACCGACCGACATGTGCAAAACAATATACCCCCTCTTCTTCGATGGGGCATAGTTAGACAGAGATTTCACTTTATATTAATTAAAATCAGCTGTTTACAAGCAAACAAAATACAACACAATAAGTCATGCGACCGGGATAATTGACACGCAGAGATATCAATATCGTGTTTTGACATATAAGCACCTCAATTTCAACAATCAGTATCAATATGTGTTTCACCAAAATGCAAAATGTTCTAATCTTATGTCTTGTAAGTAAACTAGTAAATATTAGACGTGCGGTTTCAATATTAGTTGCAATTGTTAATTCCCTTCATAACTTACAATGTTAACCAGTTCATAAAACTATCATCCAACTTCAATATTCTACCATTACTTATAAATTGTATAATGCATATATAATGTAGGTTATGAGCGTGTATATACGTTATTGCTGAATTTATAAATATTGTTGTTGTCTGCTTTTGAATAATGTTATGTATATGTATATAAATTGGGGCAAGGAAAATGCAAGCCATCTGTCATTTCCGGTATTTAAATACAGGTACATGTATTGTGATCGACCATATTTAAGAAACAATTAATTTGTAAAAAAAATACATTTACCTATCAACATTGAAAGGCAGTCCGCGCAGAAATATCATAATTGAATATGTATTCTAATAGCGAAAATAGGGGAAGAATATTCGGGAGCCGATTGCCTGAGTGACAAAGCAAACTGATGCCGATTTTCCAAGAGGACAATTTATTCGAGGGTCATTTGTCCTAGTGGACACATTTACGAGGAACCCATTGTCCGGGAATGCCAAAAACGCAGGGAGCCGATTTGCCGGGTGCCGTTTGTCTGGATACAATGTGTTTGGACCTTTTAATATTTTAACCTATTTGTAAGATAATTAAACATAATATGCATGTTTACAAAACAATTAGTACTGTCCCCCTACTCTAGCTCTAACGGACATAAATTCAGTTCGGGCGACTACCAACGTTTTGAGCTTCAAATGAGCTCATCAAATTTTACTAACAATTGAGATAGTAGTTTTATTAAATAAACACAATTTAGTATTTTCCATAGCATCGATACTTGAATCCTAAATAGATTATACACCAGTAACACATGTGAAACTGCACAATAAAAATGCCACAAAGCAAATAACATTTGGGGCGGGCAGACGTTGCTATATTATGTCTAGAGTGTCGTGTGTCATTTAAAGTTAAGTTATATAATTAAGCGTCAACAGTATTATTTACTGAAAGTTTTTTCGACAGAGCATCAAAGCAGACTTTCGCCTGGTTGAAATTAATTCATTACACCGTGCGATAGTCTAATTTATTACCGAATAATTATTCGTATCCCTGATTCGTTGAGATGTAACGTAACAACCAAATATCTGAACAGGATCATCACTCATTATCACGTTAATGCTGAAACATACATGTCTTAAGGCGTGACAGTGTGCACGATGTTGCACGTATATTTTGTTAAATTGGTCTTTTTGAATTAAGTTAGATAAATATATCCAATTGCACATCATGAACTACACTTAATTTTGTCAAGAACTCGGCAATAGCAACGCAAAAATAACAGTAAAAAAATCCGAGAGCCAGCTTAAAGGCGCGAAGAAATAATAATAAACACGAATCCGGGAGCCAAAACGCCCCGCATGCGCGTATGGGTCAATAATGGTTACACTTAACCTATATTTCCCACAGACAAAAATGTCGCGTAATAGGCTAAATAGGTTGCACCTGGCTCCGATCCTAATTAAAAGTCCCGGCCGATACTAGGTCAGCCCGACAGGCAGACGACGGCTGGTCAGCGTGCACTATGTCTCTTCCGGGGGATAACTCTTTTTCGTCCGAAAGGGGCCCTTAAAGGGGCATACCCGCTCACTGGGAAATGACGCATACGAGATGAAGGCTAAATAGGCTGCATGCACGGGGCCGATCCTAATTAAAAGTCCCGGCCGAAACTAGGACAGCCCGATGGGCAGTCGACGGCTGGTCAGCGTGCACTAGGTCTCTTCCGGGGGATAACTCTTGTTCGTCCGAAAGGGGCCCTTAAAGGGGCATACCCGCTCACAGACAAAAATGTCGCGTAATAGGCTAAATAGGTTGCACCTGGCTCCGATCCTAATTAAAAGTCCCGGCCGAAACTAGGTCAGCCCGACAGGCAGTCGACGGCTGGTCAGCGTGCACTATGTCTCTACCGGGGGATAACTCTTGTTCGTCCGAAAGGGGCCCTTAAAGGGGCATACTCGCTCACTGGGAAATCACGCATACGAGATGAAGGCTAAATAGGCTGCATGCACGGGGCCGATCCTAATTAAAAGTCCCGGCCGAAACTAGTTCAGCCCGATGGGCAGTCGACGGCTGGTCAGCGTGCACTAGGTCTCTTCCGGGGGATAACTCTTGTTCGTCCGAAAGGGGCCCTTAAAGGGGCATACCCGCTCACAGGCAAAAATGGCGCGTAATGGGCTAAATAGGTTGATAGTTCAAAATTACAATGTTTTGTATTTCTTTACTAAATAAGGAAACACATTCTTTTGGGGTATTCCTAAAACAACATTGGCATAGTGATGTTATTTAAATGTATATCTTGATGCCAATCTATTGCAATATGAAATGAAACACTTACGAAAATTTCCCAATTTAAGGATAAAAATAAAATTTAACTTAAGATTCTTCTGGAATACGAACCCAGGTCTGTGAATGCATATTATCGAGAACCTGGCTTCTCTGGTCGCATTTGTCACGTGTTGCCGGAGAATGCTCTTCCACTGCATCTTTGAACAAAGGTCTCACTGCTCAAGTTCATATTAAGATACTCATTTAGATTGTTCCTATGAGGTTATCTGAATAAAGCACTGATAAATCATTGGCGTTCATAATCATTTGTAAGAAATCGCATCAGTCTATTCAGGAATACGTATTCGGCCAAGTGTCTACAAACATCTACAAGGAAGATTACAAAGCTATCCAAAACATTAAAGCTTTCTTGCGTCAACACCTGTTTCGAGTGACTTAATATCTAACACTGCGTGTGAAAAGTCAGTGCTGGTAGACATTTACAATGACTATATGGGTGTAGTATCGTATCATGTTATGAGTATTCAATGGTCTAAGGGAAGTAATTATGCTATACCAATTACAAGGATTATTATTAGAGTAGCATCCCCTGATATGCACATGTTTACAGGGCGCTTATTAGATTGTGGAACCTTCAATGGTGTCTCGTGTTGTTTTGTTTATGGTTATTTTAATCCAAGTTATCGGCCTCGAGCCGGGTTTGACACTACAATGGGTTATACGCAAGGCCTGTGCGCTACCTCAAGTCCTTTTATATCCGTTTGCATGCATGTATTCCAAAATTCATATCCGTAAAGTGATAAAGGTATAACCACTGCGTGGTATAACGTTCTAAGGGTAAGTGGGTTTAAACCTCCTGGATGTAACCCACTATTCAGTAGGTTTAAGAAATAAAACGTTTTTCGCTAGCGTCGTTCAGTGATTTGGTTGTCGAAAGTAAACCGTCGCATAAAAGACCTAGGTTGTTGTACACCATTATTTAATTTAGTTGTTGCTTTCCCATATACCACTTTCTTTCACGACAATACGGAACAATGTCATTTAAGACGATACCGTCACCCTTGTCGGAGTTATACTCGAACCGCCACTGCTTGGTTTACTTGTCACAAATGGATATGATGCAGTGTAGCCCATGGCTGGATAGAACACATATTTATAGAATGAGTTTATACATAGTAAAGCCTTAAACACTACTATAATCATCTTACCACATCCTTCCAGTGAATATTACTATGGTGGATTTCAATGGAGAGTTACAAGCTGCGAGAAGTTATGACAAGTAGCGACTTTGAACAAAAACAGCAAACGTTCTATTTCATTTATAAACAATTCATTGTGCAATTATATCAGAAATATTTAAATATCCGCTTACTTGTTGCTAAATGAGTTAAATGGTATACAATAACTTTATGTGAATACACATTCGGGCGTAGTTTTGATCTCGGGGGTAATTTAACGGGTGAATAGTTTATATAAACTCCTAATATACAGCTAATGCACAGGCTATTTAGTACTTTATATTGCCCTTAATAGGATGTAACATATCAATACTATTCTAATGTTCAGATCAATATGCGAAATTCTAAAATTCTTACTTTGCACTAACACCTGTGTATGCTCTAATTGTCAAGGTATCCGGCGGGTTTTTTACAAGTACATCAAGGTTTAAATTGTTAGTGTAAATTGGTCATTAACGAAATAGCTTTTTAAACACGCTCTTAATAAATGCCTTACAATAATTTAATGGAATTGCATACCGTGAAAGCTTACTCGGTTCAATGCGATGGTCTAAAACAAGGTTATCCAAGTTTTAAAGCGTGATTATTAATTTAAGCTTATATTATTTTCCACTGTATTTTTTACGTGAGGTTGAACAATTACCGGCCGTTGGCATAATTAACGACACGCAACCCATTCTGTCAGTTATGTGTGGTAGAATAATTGTGGACAGTATTGAATCGATAACAATAATACGCCTTTCAAAAACGCGATTTCAATCGTCCGCGTGTATAACTATACAATAAAATCGTCATTATCTTGCCTACATAAATGGCTTCATTAACATTCTTTCAATCAATTCTGCTCTCCCCTGCGTGAATTAGATCAAGAACGTAATGACATCTATCATTACCAGTATTCATTCTTCTCTTGTGTTTATCAATGTGGGGAACGACACCGGTACCTAATTTGGGCAGTTAGAGACACATGTTTTTGCGTGTCACAGTTACACCACACGGTGATCATTTAAGATTGTATTCTGATTGCCTTATAAATTGTTAACTTAAAGTGAACTATGGACAAACCGTCACCGAATGGTATCCTAATGCGCAAACAAATCAACGAAGATCGGAGAGACGCACAGTGCCGCTTCTTATCGATAGTTCACAGAGTTTTTTCTTGTTCTTTACGTTGTGATGTTTATTTTGCACTCAAAAGCACGTCAATGATATTGATGAGGCAGTATACAAACAATCAAATACAGCACAAATTGCAGATCTGATCCAGTTTTCTCGCAATTAAATAAGTAGGACAACTTATATCATAGTCGACATTCCGTTTGTTTACAATCGGCGATTGCAGCGAGGATTTAACATACATCGTTAGACGGGGGGCATAACTTGTATTCTTCGTAATGTATATATGATATCCTCCATGTATATCTAACATGTTTGATTATCGTCAGTGTTTGATTACTTGCAAATATGTGTTGTTCTTCTAACACAGAGGTGTTCTTACAACTCCAAATATTATATAAAAGTAATACTTATTGATTTAAGAGCTTTATATTATAAAAGTAAATTTCATTTTAAATATCAGTTTTATCGGGCTAATATTATCAACGACAACTACAAAATATATGTGAGTATGGCAAGGCTCACAGACTGTACGGGCGGATGAAATAAAACACTAAGTCAACATTTTGTACCGTTTTAGAGACGAATTCGACCTTCTTTTTTAATATAATACGTACCCTGATCTCAGAAATATCCGAGTATACTATAATCGCCACCGAAGTAAGTTCTAATGAATTGCACTATTTTGCAACAATTTTAGTGTTTTTTTATAAACTTTTGCTGTTAATATTTAAACAGAGCTTTTCATATGAGAAATATGTTTAGTCTAGATTACTTATAATGATGATGGTGATGATTGTGATGATTTAGATTAAAATGATGATAATAATGATGATGATCATGATGCTGATGATATAGATGGAGGTCGTGGTGGTGGTGGTAGTGGTGGTGTTGATGATGGTGGTGGTGGTAGTGCTGCTGCTACTGATAGTAATGATGATGATAATGATGATGGTGATTATGATGATGGTGGTGGTGGTGGTGATGATGATGATAATGATGATGATGATGATAATGATGATGATGATGATGATGATGATGATGATGATGATGATGATGATGATGATGATGATGTTGATGATGATGATGATGATGATGATGATGATGATGATGATGATAATGATGATGATGATGATGATGATGATGATGATGACGATGACGACGTTGACGATGACGATGATGATGATGATGATGATGATGATGATGATGATGATGATGATGGTGATGGTGATGGTGATGATAATGATGATGATGATGATGATGATGATGATGATGATGATGATGATCATGATCATGATGATCATGATGATGATGATCATGATGATGATGATGAGGAGGAGGAGGAGTAGGAGTATTTGGATGATGAGGAGGATTTAGTATATTAGAGTTATATGATCGTATTCTGAAGTAACTTACAATTGTAGATTAATACGGGTGACAAATCGGTTATATATAAACGGTATGTAGATATGTTGTTATTAACGGGACCTTGGTTCTCCTTTATTTTTACATGGTATTGATGGCATACTGAGATAAACAGATTTGTGATTTGTGGTTGTGTATGACACCCAGACAGGTTTATGTAGCACGTTGTATGGTATATAACGTTAATGTTGTATAATTGTATAATTATATAAATTAAGTTATTAAACTAATTGGAAACCGATTTTTGGATCTTATTTGGCATACAGACTAATAGCGTTCGAATTGATCCATTAATTTTTTTTTTCAAAGTCTCAATACAATTTTGTATTTACAATTACGGGCTTCACAAAAAAAATTATAATGTAATGATTGTGTATTATGTGTTTGTCATAAGGCACTAGTGAATTGGCAAAAATTGTATTTCGTAATATAATGACACAGTTTTAACTGTAATAAACTCGCCTTGAGAGATTTACACTGAGTTGTAATAGTGCTTACTCTCATTATTATCCCAATTTATGAAAATATTTTGTTTATTTCAAAACCGATTCAAACGCTTTTCACAGCGCCAATAAAACAGATAACCAAAAAACCGATCAACATCTCCCAACAAAGTGCGGGTTCATCGGCTTTTCAAAGTACATATCTTTAGTAAAAGAAATAATCGAGCCGGCACGTCGATAATGCATTTAACGCAATGATGTTGGTGAAACTTAGTTTACAAAGTTACGATGTGTTGGTCGCATGGTAAAAAACTATGTAACTTTTGCTGTTTGGAGATAAAATTTTGGAAAAATATGGTCTTTAATGTTAAGTTGATTTCCGATGATAATGTAATTTGTAAGAATCATGTGATTGATTACATACTTGACATGAACAATTTAACGACACTTTATTGATAACGATATTATAATGTATAAATACGTGTAAAGTATATTGTATAGTGTTATATTTATGCAATACATAAAATAAAGTGAGATTAAGTTTTTCGGTAATGAATTGTTTTTCGTACCCAACAATTGCATCATCAAGTAGGGGCTTCCTACAATGGGCGTTTCCGGCGCATCCCACAACGTATGTCACCGACACAGTTTATCAAGCTTGGCCTATAACTGGATGACTGCGTCATATCTGTTTGAATCATATCTATATTAAGACTGCTGCCGCTTCTGTTTTTGGAGATGACAAAAGTTTTCCTTCTCGTTGCTCCTATAACGTAAAGAATATTGAAGGGTGTCTACAATTCCTTTCTAGTAAATCATTGACACCAAAATGTAAGGCATGTACTATTTCTATCATCCTCTGAGATGGAATCCATTTTTTCAAGGGTTGATTTAAGAGCATTTAATTTCAAGCAGGCAGTGAGCGCCAGCAGTGTGGTTTTGTTGGTGGTTCTGGATGTGCTGTTTGATTCTGACCACCTGCAATTTCTGAGAACAGCATTTGTCACACAAAAACATTTCGTATTGCAACTCGATTAAAACAAGGTTTTGTATTTTTGCCCGGTCATGAATATTCAAAAATACAAAATCATTATACTCATCTCTATAACTTTGTGCTTTCGCTGACGTCTGAAGTGGCGGTCTGCGCTGTAGTTTTTGTGTTACTGGACCGGCTAGAAGTGGGCTGTTGTGGGACGAAGCCTCATTTGACGTATAGGCAGTTTCTTACCACGTGTCCTGTGATGCGGCAAGCGAAGCACTGTCCCGAGGACGACCGGAAGTCGCTGTTGTTGGAGAAAACCTTCTTGATAACGTCTTGACGCAGCCTCTCCGCTTAAATAATACTAATATTTTAAAACTAAAAATGAGTATAATAATTACTGTTACAAATATATAAAAACCACAACGTGCGTCGTCTCCGGTAAGCGGACCTCGAATGACGCTATACCCGCAAAAACTCACGAAAATATCTTGAATTAGTAAACACGCATGTTAATTGAACTGTGACGAAAAGAATAGCATTTCCGAAGCTATTTGATACTTATTTATTTAAAAACGAGGCACTATAAATTATTAAACTTCTTTGTAGTATACACCCCGTTAAAAAGAAAAAGGGGTACACCCGGATCCAAATGTACATATATCCTTGTTTTGATCGAGTTGCATACGAAATGTTTTTGTGTGACAAATGCTGTAGAATATGGTAAAGTGCATCGTTTTGATTCACTTTATTCGTTAGTTAATAACAATACTTAACGCAAGTAATAATATTTTATTATATCATACACGTATTAATTGCATTTGCAATCAATAATAAAACTATTATATTGAATTAATTTTATCAAGTTTAAACACATCAGCATGTAACACAACTTCTGACATAAGACACCACTTACATTCAATATAATGCATAAACCTGAATCAATCACAATCCATCTAAACTTAATACATTTATTTATTCCAAACAAGTGCTAATTTGCAGGTTTTTTCACATTTTAAAATGTAAAAATATGTCGTATTTAGTTTATTAAATATAACATGTTGAAACCATGTTATGCACGTTACATGTAAAATGGCTGTGTATGATACACGCTATAAGATAACCTGATTCAATGCAAGTTGGCGATTGCGGACGCAGTATGTCATGATTCGGCGAACTGCAACTCAAAAATCAGTTTGAGAATGGTAGCTTTTCTGACATTTCACAAAAACAAGCGAAAACAATGTACAGTTACAATATAGGTAAATGTTGAATGTGCATCAATTTATTTACATAACAATCAGCCAGTGCTCTCTGATGAACAAGGGGAAATAATTTTATCTGTAACAAGATGTTAATCTAAAAATTCATTTAAATATCCAATTAAGATTCATAGCAATACAATTAGTGAACTTTATATTTATAGTTCTTTAAATTCATCACGCTGGATTATTCATCGGCGAGAGTGGGTATGGCTACTCACTGCCTCTCATGACCTCATACCGTAGACCAGCCAATGCAGCTCGCGAGCGCTTTTATCGTCCACTGTGCAGAACAAGGGTTACACCGATTAAACAGTTGCAATGTGAAAGAACATGTTAGGTATTCTGGGGGAAATAAGAGCACATCCACAAAGGGACGTGAAAATCATATGTTAACGCATTATTTTACACAACATTGAAATACAAATGATATTTCAGAAGAAAATCAGATCTGGCCCGTTCACATCAATCAATGGAATAGATGATGTTTACAAGAATACTTTATGGCAGAACCGTACGAACATTTCAGACAGATAGATACACTGCGATTTACATATAGGGGACGACATGTTCTCGGACCATTAACACTTTCAGCCGTTTTCGATCGATCTGATCCCAAACCTAAAAGAGGAAAGGGGAATAATATTTAAAGCTCAAGCAAAATCATAACATTTCCAAAACAGAACCCACAACTGATCTGCAATAACTGTCAGACTATGTAATATGGTTGCAGAATTATCAATTTGTTAAGGCCTTACCAGAACTGGTCAAATTTTGTGGGACACTCTATATAGACTTCAGAAATGTGCAATCGGGGAATTGAACCGGCGTATACTGTAGTTAGGATTTTTGTTTTCACCCGACCAATGCACCATTCTTGTGTCGCTTTAAATTGATTTTCTATACCGTTTACACAAAAACAACCGTTTTATCAAGATGAATAACTTATCTAAGAATAATATTCGCTCTTTAAACATCAGTTATGCCGTATATGCATTCGTTTTAATGGTTTTGAAGAGGTTTGACAAATTAATATCGCACCATGCTATGCATATTTATCTTGATTAATCGTATTTACTTGTAAGAGCATTGGCGTTCTCAACAAAAAATAATTAATTCGGAGTCATGTAACAGGTACATTATACGCGAATATCACTTGCTTTCGTTGTGTAAATGCTCAATATGCAAATTGCAATACGTTCTCATAAACCATCGCAATTTACCGGTTGAAGGTAACGGCGTATTGTGTTTTACGCGCGGAAATGTTTTTTTTTATTTATTGTTTACGCGATAGTGACGATCTGAAATGTCCGATAAAGCTCTATCATTCTTCTATAAGGTTTGTTTAACTGTAAAGAAAAGTCCGGTGGTCATGTTCTTATAACACAACCATTCTCAACAACACCGATACATAAATATATAGCGTTGAAGACTTATAATGAAATACTAATGTTTTGAATCCTGCAAAATCTTTAAATTTGCATTTCTTGGTCTGCCTTCACGTTTTGTTTAAAAAGTATCATACAATATGATAAATACCCTTACTTGTCTTATTGTATTGTTATCGAATCCAAGACTAACTATTTCAGACACAGAGACATGATGATTAAATATTATTATATAGGTCATTTCATAACAAGTCTTTTTTATATTATTATTACTGTGCGCTGACGAAATGGCCTCAATGATGCATTTTCCAATTCACATAACACACATAACGTTTTCATAATCATATTTTGTTGTCATAATTGTAATATTATTTTAAATACAAACCTTGTCTACAAACCAATCGCGGCGCAAGACATTTGTTTTAAAAGTAGTCTAGCGACCTTCTTCATTTGACACATGAGTTGACAGTTCGGTACTTGTTTGGGGTGTTTTAATACTTTTTCCTTAGTCCATCATATATTACCGCTATTACATGTACTTTAAAATAATTAATGAGTTCTATTGTCGGTATACACTGTCAGCGATGATGTTGAATTTCATATCATATAATACGATCGATTGTTTGTTTTTATTTAATATCTTTTAAAGTTGCCAGATCTACATACTTTACTTGGAAAAGCACTGTCAGTCTAAAAAGTATTGATATCAACGGCGACTTTGACATAATGTTCTTTACAAAATAAGAAATGGTTAAATTCCCCTATCTGATTTAACCACTGTTCTATGCATATGATCGAAATCTCCCGCACCTGTCCTTACTTGCTGTATGTTTGTTTTTGTTTTTATAGTGTTATATAATGCTATTGAACACATCATCACACACAATTTGGTATAGAAATCCGGAAAGGAGGGTTATTAATTTGTCTAGGAGGGCAGTCTTTTGCATATTTAATTTGCAAGGCTTTTCAAAGCGTATTCTAACATTTTAAATGATCGTGAATACATCTATAACAATCAAACGTTTGCGTTGAAGCTTCCTTTGCTAATTACACCTCGAGCTTTTGTGAAAGCATTTCTTCGGAATAAATGAACTGTATGTGCCTTAATGTCCAGGAATTGTAAAAAAACACTTATGCCCCGTATCTATTTATTCTCCGGATTGTATTAAAAAAGGGTGGGGCATTCTTCAATTCCTTTCATAACATAAAACAATACATGCTTACCGAGTGGTTTGCCAATAAACAGTAAAATATTTAACAATGCTGACCTGTACAATATACTGGCTATATAAGAAAAGTATTGTTTCAAACTATGATTCTTTACAACTGAATGTAAAGGTGATATATTGGGATCAATTTATTTTTCAATTACCAGCTGTGCCATGTATTACAATTTACAGACTACGTGATAAAAATAGTGTTGTCCCTTGCTCGTTATTCTATCAGTAAAACGTGATTTGCAGCTGATTTGTCAATTCGCTGTCGATAATTCTTAGGAGATGAATTTAACGTTAGGCCCTGTGTCGTATAAAAAATTGCATCCAGTGTTTCTTCAATCAGGAAATTACGCTATGATCCTTTTTGTTTACATTATGTTCGACCGAATTCCTTTTGAATTTCAGACTTTTAAAGCCTAGGAGCGACGGATGAGTTGTGAACACTCACGATGGGCAACGAAGCTTCGAAACAGGAATCTAAAGAAGATACTGTTGGCTTTATTCTTAACATAGACAATTTATATTAACAAGTCGTGTATCTGTCACAAATTATAGTTTTGACAGTTTATGTTGCGATTTTATTTTTGTGTCTACTGAAACAAAGGCCAATACGTGTCCAGTGGATTTGTCTAAAGCCACGGTCTTAATTCCAATTCGTACCATATACAGGTACGTTTTAGGGACTTCAGTTTTCCTTACCAAATATAGGCAATTATATCAGTCACAACTTATCCAGATTAAACACGGAGTTGCACGCTATTTATACGATAGACAAAAAATATGCAAAATATAGATACACTAGTTCAATACGGTGCTACTATATAAACATTATTAAATAATCACGCATTCTCAATTTGCTAAAGAAACGTATACATAGTACAGTACGAGTTTCCGCGTACCACATGTTCCTGCGTAACACTCTACACACATTTTTAAAGTCATGGAAGATCGAAGCGAGTGGGCTTTAAGGTTTTTCATATGGATACTGTGACGTGTTTCATCACAGTGAATCAAACTGTTCCAAGAGCATACGCTTCTACACAATTGCTTACAGTCTTTGTACTATCTATTTACTGGGTTCATTCATTTCGCTATCCTTGCGGTTAACGAAAGCTATAACAAATCTACAATGATGCTGTCATGTTTGTATTCAGTTATTACTGTATTTTCTATTTTTTAAACTGCACTTTTTAAAGGGCACACTACCTGTTGTCCTTGTAGAAATGAAGGAAATCGCGCTTGTTAGAATTATTAAATAATATTGGTTCATAATTGTAAGTGCATGTGTAATAATTGTATATACTAAATTAGTGCACGTACAAGAATGCGCCGTATACGCCTTATTTCGTTGCAAACTCATAATTTAATCCATTTAAATCTAAATTATCAACGTATACATGTGTGAAAGATACCGATGCCCGAAAGACATTTGTTAAGAAAGAGACCAATCCACTATGTATTCTCGACTAAAGACTATACCTCAGCCAAATCTGGTCGCAGTCAAAATGTGTTTCTTTACGATCATCGAAACATTAAGTTTATTCAACTTTGAAAGTTTGAGCGAGAAAAAAGTATTCGTATATACTTAAGTGGGGGACTTCTATATCCTGTAGTAAAAAAACTAACTCGAATCTGCCAAATCCGTTCTTAACGATCACCTAAATATTCAGGTCATTCAATTGTATAATCTTACGTATTTTTTTAATTAGTACTTGAATATAAGTTTAAGGTCAAATGTCAATTTCATTACAAAAATGCTATTTTATAGATATGTATATTCTAAAACGATTGGAATCATCACGAGCAATTGCACAAGATAGTATGATACTCAAAACGATTATCTTGTGTTCCGTAAACCGCTCGGGTATTTCCGCCACCTATTTTGGTGGTGACATCATTTTTACACAATGCACATGACACGGAAACTAGTGGATTGTTATTACGGATTGGAGCTTCAACACTTCACGCTTAACTTCAAATTTGACATTGAATATATTGCTATATTGTTAATTGTTCGTTGTTTTTTTTAATTGAAGAGTTTGCTGAACTGTGCATGACAAACGTTTCAACATGGTTTAGATGTTGCCTTTAGGTGCATGGAGTGTCCGGACAAAACTTCGAGCTACACGCACCGGATCTCATAACTTAGAATGCTTTATATATTTTTTTATATTGAGCGACTATAGTCTAAATGTATTAATATTACTAGAAACACTGAAACGCATTATTGCTATGCCGTTTGAATGTCACATATACGAATTATTTCAAGTGCCACTATTTTTCAACAACATGTACGCATCAATGGTTTGGTTACAAAAACACGTAATTTGAACCCTTCGCTAATCATTAAGAAACTAGGTGAATCAGCACAACAGTTTAAAAAAATGACAGTTAACTTTCAATTTATAAAAAAACTGACGTTATGGTCTGTGTCACCATAACAATAAAAAGTGTTAAATATAGTATGCATGTTTATCAATTATATTTTCTAAATTAATATGAACTTATGAGATAATTACGGTGGCATAGAGGTGACATTCACTCTTCTTTTTTAAAATTGCACTCCTCTTTTCTCTATCTCGTGGCCACGACTTAGTAACTCGTGGCCACGAGTTAGCTATGTCGTGGCCACGAGATAGAAAAAGACGAGTGCAAAACTAAATAAAAGAGGAGTGCAATTAAAAAAAGAGCGGTGAAGTAAATAAAGGAAGGGGGCATTGAACAAAAGAGGAGATAATTTCGAGATCTCGAGATCCCAACTTAGCTAACTCGTGGCCACGCGTTAGTCAGCCAATCAAATACTATCTTGTTCCCTCAAATTAATCAGCCAATGAAAACGTCCTTAAGGCAAGGCTCTGATATAACATAACATACTACTATAAGTACTACAATTACTACTACTACTACTGCTGTTTTTGTTGTTGCTGCTGATACTGCTACTACTACTACTACTACTACTACTACTACTACTACTACTACTACTACTACTACTACTACTACTACTACTACTACTACTACTTCTACTACTACTACTACTACCACTACTACTACTACTACTTCTACTACTACTACTACTACTACTACTACTACTACTACTACTACTACTACTACTGCTGCTGCTACTGCAACTACTACTACTACTACATGTAAGTAATGATAACCTCCTTTACAATTGTTTTCAAAATTTCATTTTTGTTATATATAATTATGTATCCATCTCTTAAAATGAAATATAATTCATGCCTTCGGCATCCAGCTTTAACTAAACGTCATTTATTTCATTGGTGGGTGCCCCGCACTGAAATGTCCGATTGAGACATTTGTGTTTAATTGGTCAATTGTATTTTCTGGGCGGATCTTTCGTTATGCCAGAACTTCAATTTTTTGATTGGGTCGCCGTTTTTGGGGGCGTAGCAGTTTGTCAAATCTCGTCAAATACACATGATTACTGCCGAGTCGGTATATGTCATATCGAGGAAAGCGTTTTTCACGAAGAGATAGGGTGAATATACGTCGCGGTGCTTAACGACCCTAGAAGCGCAAATGATAACAGGTTGTAAAACATTACAGTAGACAATTAATAGCTAAATAGATTTATTTAGATTTATTTTTATTCATGATTGCGTGCAAGTTGTTAAATCAGGATATTTTTTATACAACGAATATTTATATTAATTACAACCGATATTTTTTAGCTTGATTGCAAAAAAAGCCGGGGGCTTATTGAGCCACTCCCGAGTCCGTTTCCTGCGAAGAATCCCTATTATAACTGTTTCAACTCGATATTGACACGTCCTTATATTCATGTATTTTAGTTTGTGCGTTACATGTGTTTATCTGTTTTAGCAAAATCAATGTTCATATGCTTATATGCTAATAAATGTTGTTGTTTTACTTCATGTACAAGAAAGTTTCTTGTAAAAAACGAAAATTAAGAGCGAATATCATATTATTCAGTTTGAAATTGCAAAAAGTATTTTATATTGTGAAGGTACTTTTAACGGGTAAAAGAAAGAATATGAAAATAAAAATCAAAAGCACATGCTTTTTGCAGACAGACTCCGCCCACTGGTTGGCAAAAGGTGGTTGGCATAACGCTGATCTATACAAATTATGTTGAAAATTACTGAAATTTCTACAATCATTTAAATCTTCAAAACATTTAACTCAATTGTAATATTTATAATAAATATTATTTAGAACAAAAAAACAACATTAGAATGTTTTTCTATTTGCTTATAAAGCATTTGAAGTTATGAAATCAATGTGTCAAACATGAATATACATAAACAATATTTAGGTGAATTACTACTTGTTAAAACAAATTAACACCGTTTGATTATCATTGGTTAACCTTTTAAAGTAACCCAAACGGGTGTCATAAACATAAGTGACCCAAAGTGCCCCCCCCCCCCAAGTTCCCAACATGTGGCGGGTGTTTGTCCAGTAATTAAGCAAGAATAATGATGCTTTCACTTGTATATTGAACCTTGAACCTTGAAAAATGCATGCAGTCGTGTGTGTATTTTTTTATCACTTTCTTCGCCTACAAAATACATTTTATAATATAGAAGGAGCAACAGACAAGTTTTTGCATATTTCTGATACTAATCAAATCAAATAACAAAAATGTTTGACATCATCATCATCATCATCATCATCATCATCATCATCATCATCATCATCATCATCATCATCATCATCATCATCATCATCATCATCATCATCACTCGTATAGTATAGATAACCTGTATCTTTCTATATATTTTTTAAAAGGCTGACCTTGTAAACATGTTATTATATATTACGATGATTTTAGTAACGGAACGGTTAACTAAAATGTATTGGACAGTAACATAATTTTGAACCGCTCGTGCGCCTGTAAACCGTACCGGGCGATTTATTTAGTGGATAAAAAACCGTGCGATACAGTTTAGGAAACCGTCCGAGACGGTTCCCTGGCGTGAACTATAGTACGGCATAGCGTTCTTTAACTAATTCAGAACATTTTTAATATAAAACGGCACGTTTGTGAAATCTTAAATATATACGCTTTAACGAAATATTCATTATGTTGCGTTTACAACAGCTGGGCTAAATTTAATTAGCGAATATTCAATGTGTGTGAAGTTAGCCAATTTAACCTATTCAGCCTATTTAGCCTAATTAGCCGGTAAAGTACATAGGTTGATACATACCTCATTTTTAGACAATTTAGCCTATTAAGCTGCAATATTAAGTTAAGTAAGCCTATTTAGCAGGTTTGGTACATACTTTCAGAATATATTACACAAAATGAATATGATTGTGAATTATTCCCATGGCGAGTGGGTATGCACCTTAAAGGGCCCATTTCGGACAAACAAGAGTTTTCCCCCGGAAACGACCTAGTGCACGCTGAACTCCCGTCGGCTGCCTGTCGGGCTGATCTAGCTTCGGCCCGGGGTTTTTATTAGGGTAGGCGTCACGTACAGCCTATTTAGCGTATTATGCTCTATTGTCATATAATGTGGGTATGCACCTTTAAGGGCACATTTCGGACTAACAAGAGTTATCCCCCGGAAGCGACCTATTGCACGCTGAACTCCCGTCGGCTGCCTGTCGGGCTGGTCTAGTTACGGCCCGGGGTTTTAATTTGGGTCGGCGTCACGTACAGCCTATGTAGCGTATTATGCTCTATTGTCATATAGAGTGGGTATGCACCTTTACGGGCACATTTCGGACAAACAAGAGTTATCACCCGGAAACGACCTAGTGCACGCTAAACCACCGTCGGCTGCCTGTCGGGCTGATCTAGTTTCGGCCCGGGGTTTTAATTAGGGTAGGCGTCACGTACAGCCTATTTAGCGTAATATGCTTTATTGTCTTATAGAGTGGGTATGCACCTTTAAGGGCCCATTTCGTACAAACAAGAGTTTTCCCCCGGAAAGGACATAGTGCACGCTGAACTCCCGTCGGCTGCCTGTTGGGCTGATCTAGTTTCGGCCCGGGGTTTTAATTTGGGTCTGCGTCACGTACAGTCTATTTAGCGTAATATGCTTTATTGTCATAAAGAGTGAGTATGAACCTTTAAGGGCCCATTTCGGACAAACAAGAGTTATCCCCCGGAAGCGACCTAGTGCACGCTGAACTCCCGTCGGCTGCCTGTCGGGCTATCTAGTTTCGGCCCGGGGTTTTAATTTTGGTCGGCGTCACGTACAGCCTATTTAGCGTATTATGCTCTATTGCCATATAGAATGGGTATGCACCTTTAAGTGCACAGTTCGGACAAACAAGAGATATCCCCCGGAAAGGACATAGTGCATGCTGAACTCCCGTCGGCTGCATGTCGGGCTGATCTAGTTTCGGCCAAGGGTTTTAATTTGGGTCGGCGTCACGTACAGCCTATTTAGCGTAGTATGCTCTATTGTCATATATAGTGGGTATGCACCTTTAAGGGCCCATTTCGGACAAACAAGAGTTATCCCCCGGAAACAAACTAGTGCACGCTGAACTCCCGTCGGCTGCCTGTCGGGCTAATCTAGTTTCGGCCCGGGGTTTTAATTTGGGTCGGCGTCACGTACAGCCTACTTAGCGTATTATGCTCTATTGTCGTATAGAGTGGGTATGCACCTTTAAGGGCCCATTTCGGACAAACAAGAGTTATCCCCCGGAAAGGACATAGTGCACGCTGAACTCCCGTCGGCTGCCTGTCGGGCTGATCTAGTTTCGGCCCGGGGTTTTAATTAGGGTAGGCATCACGTACAGTCTATTTAGCGTATTATGTTCTATTGTCATATATTAAGGGTATGCACCTTTAAGGGCCCATTTCGGACAAACAAGAGTTATCCCCCGAAAACGACCTAGTGCTCGCTGAACTCCCGTCGGCTGCCTCTCGGGCTGATCTAGTTTTGGCCCGGGACTTTAATTTGGGTCGGCGTCACGTACAGTCTATTTAGCGTATTATGCTCTATTGTCATATAGAGTGGGTATGCACCTTTAAGGGCCCATTTCGGACAAACAAGAGTTATCCCACCGGAAACGACCTAATGCACGCTGAACTCCCGTCGGCTGCCTGTCGAGCTGAACTAGTTTCGGCCCGGGGTTTTAATTAGGGTAGGCGTCACGTACAGCCTATTTAACTTATTATGCTCTATTGTCATATAGAGTGGGTATGCACCTTTAAGGGCCCATTTCGTACAAACAATAGTTATCCCCCGGAAGCGACCTAGTGCACGCTGAACTCTCGTCGGCTGCCTGTCGTGCTGATCTAGTTTCGGCCCGGGGTTTTTATTTGGGTCGGCGTCACGTACAGCCTATTAAGCGTATTATGCTCTATTGTCATATAGAATGGGTATGCACCTTTAAGGGTCCATTTCGGACAAACCAGAGTTATCCCCCGGAAGCGACTTGTGCACGCTGAACTCCGGTCGGTTGCCTGTCGGGCTGATCTAATTTAAGCCCGAGGTTTTAATTTGGCTCGGCGTCACGTACAGCCTATTTAGCGTATTATGCTCTATTGTCATAAAGAGTGGGTATGTACCTTTAAGGGCCCATTTCGGACAAACAAGAGTTATCCTCCGGAAACGACCTAGTGCATGCTGATATCCCGTCGGCTGCTTGTCGGGCTGATCTAGTTTCGGCCCGGGGTTTTAATTTGGGTCGGCGTCACCTACAGCCTATTTTAGCGTTTGAAGTATGCTCTATTTAGCGCATTAGGCTCTCTTTACATGGCGAGTGGGAATGCACCATTAAGGGCCCCGTTCGGACAATTAAGAGTTATCCCCGGGAGCGACCTAGTGCACGCTGAACTCCCGTCGGCTGCCTGTCGGGCTTATCTTGATTCGGCCCAGGTTTTTTATTAGGGTCGGCATCACCTACAGCCTATTTTGCGTATGTATTATGCTCTATTAAATGGCGAGTGGGAATGCATCTTTAAGGGCCCTTTTCGGACAAACAAGAGTTATCCCCCGGAAGCGACGTAGTGCAAGCTAAACTTCCGTTGGCTGCCTGTCGGGCTCATCTTGTTTCGGCCCGGTGTTTTTTAGGGGTCTGCGTAACCTACAGCCTATTTCGCGAATCATGCTCTATGTACATGGCGAGTGGGTATGCACTTTTAAGGGCCCTTTAGGACAAACAAGAGTTATCCCCCTGTAGCGGCCTAGTGCACGCTGAACTCCAGTCAGCTGCCTGTCGGGCTGATCTAGTTTCGGCGCGGGGTTTTCATTAGGGTCGGCGTCACATACAGCCTATTTAGCGTATGTATTATGCTCTATTTACATGGCGAGTGTGTATGTACCTTTAAGGGCCCCTTTCGTACAAAAAAGAGTAATCCCCGGAGGCGACCTAGTGCAAGCTAAACTCCAGTTGGCTGCCTGTCGGGCTGATCTAGTTTCGGCCCGGGGATTAAATTAAGGTCGTCGTCACCTACAGCCTTTTTAGCGAATTAGGCTCTATTTACATGGCGAGCGGGTATGCACTTTTAAGGACCCCTTTCGGACAACGAGTTTTTCCCCGGAAGTGAGTTAGTGCACGCTGAACTCCCGTTGGCTGCCTGTCTGGCTGATCTAGGTTCGGCCCTGGGTTTTAATTAGGGTCGGCGTCACCTGCAGCCTTTCAAGCGTATATATTAGGCTTTATTTACATGGCGAGTGTGTATGCACCTTAAAGGGTCCTTTTTGGACAAACAAGACTTATCCCCCGGAAGCGACCTAGCGCAAGCTGAACTCCCGTTGGCTTTCTGTCGGGCTGATGTAGTTTCGGCCCGGTGTTTTAATTAGAGTCTGCTTCAACTACAGCCTATTTAGCGAATGAGGCTTTATTTACATGGCAAGTTGGTATGCACCTTTAAGGGCCCTTTTCGGATAAACAAGAGTTATCCCCTAGAAGCGACCTAGTGCAAGCTTAACTCCCGTCTTCGGAGCCTTTCAATATACGAAGATTAGCAATCCTTTCAATTTCAGTTAAAAATACCCAACATTTTATAATTATGTGACATGTTTGGCTTACTTTATCTGAATATTGCAGATTTTGTATTCATTTGTATTGGTAATTTACAGGACAGAACAAAGGGTTATCATCCTTATATTTTTATGTAAAACAAGTGACCTCCAGCGTTAGGCAAGTTTTGACATCAGGGACATAATGTTAAGTAGTTCGGTAGATTTTTTTATATTCTATATACTTAATGTGGAAGTCATGTTCATTGCGGTTTAAGTTTATCAGTGTAAGTTAAATTAATAAGCCTCGGGTCTAGGGGTTACTAGTTTTACTTAAACCAGTTTAATTTAGTAAGGGAGAAACCCGGTTTTAATATGTCTTCTATGGCAAAAAAAACATTGAACATATTTCCAAACATTGTAACAAAGCACAAAAGCAAGAGTATAAAGCGAGAGCTAAGAATAACTTAAATATATGGTGTTCTCTCCAAATTACTGTCATACACGGCATGTGCTCGAGTACTGTATTAACAGATATTGTTTTGCAACTTTGTGTTAAAGTTGTTTAAAAAGCGACGAGTGTTTCATTTCATTTTAATTTAATGATCAAATGTACCAAAGTATTTCTATTGGACCTATTATGTGCTTTTTAGCAACCACTCAATATTGACACTGAATGAAGAAGACTACAAATGGAATTGCACTCAGAATCATAACCAAATACAATGTAAAGCTTGTAATCGTTCTTATTGACAAACGATCTGCATATAGTATTAATTTACGACTGCAATAGCCTTGCAAAAAACCTATTTTGAGATTCGTCGCCTCTTCAAATTACGACCAAAACGTTTGTCATGATTGCACGAAGTCTTTAGAATTACGAACAATTGAAACGGTATTGAATTATATATTTTGCATTCATAACCCTGAACAAACGTGTCATATTTATCCGCACTATGTATGCGATCTAATCTTTCATCTCCGTTGCTTTTCATTGCTTTTAATTGCTTGCAATACTCAAGATTCAATCCCTAAAGGTATTATACATACAGCACACAATCCAAACACGGTGCATGCCTCAACTAAAAAAAAAATCAAAAACTAATAAACAAGATATCACGCAACAAAACATTTAAACCTTAATGTACTCCGGGTACAGAAATATACTTACACGTACCCAGCCAATGTAGACTTTAACCGAGTTTTATTCCCGCCCAAAATCCGATGACGTAAAACGCGCTACGGAAAACAAAACAAAATTCCCTTTGAACAAAGCCTGCCTCATCATGCTTTTTTAAGTGAGAGTTGCGATAATATAGCGGCAATTTTACAGAATATTGACATAAATATAAACATACTTAATTTGAAAATAATTCGCCGACAACGGCCAATTTCGCGTAAAAATTTCCGGGTTACTTTCAGTATATTTTTCCTACCAGAGATACATTTAAGTTTATTTAAGAGTACCCGGGGTACATTTAAGTAGTACCCGAGCCGACAATAACCAATCGAGCATCAGTAAGTTACCCTTAACATAGGTAACCAAATACCACAAGTGGTACCAGTTATAATGATAAAAGTCAATTAAATTTTAAAAAGTCTTACATGAAATAGTTGTTGTCATGATTAATAAGAATAATCATGACCACATTTATTTGTTACTTATTTTCGATAGTTTTTTTATCCTCTTCTTTATTTACACTGTTTTTTTTTTATTCCATTCAAATGTGTGACACGCGTTCGAACTATTGTCAAAATGTTAATATGCTAACTAGTCCCGCACTCTGGATCAGCAGACGATTTATTGCTTAAATCTCACGGTGGATTCCGGAGATAGTTGATGTATCATGATTGCTAGTCCCTTTAGATAAAATAAAATCTTGTTAGTCCTAAAGCGGCCCTTTAAGGTGCATACCAACTCGCAATGTAAATAGCGCATTATACGCTAAATAGGCTGTAGGTGACGCGGACCATAATTAAAACCCCGGGCCGAAACTAGATCAGCCCGGAAGGCAGCTGTAGGGATTTCAGTGTGCACTAGGTCGCTTCCTCGGGATAACTCTTGTTTGTCCGAAAGCGCCCCTTAAAAGTGCTTACCGATTCGAGATGTACTAGTAAATAGAGCATACTACGCGAAGTAGGCTTATGTGAAGAAGAGACAACTTCAAACCCCGGGCCGATACCAGATTAACCAGACAGGCAGCCGACGGGAGTGCAGCGTGCACTATGTCGCTTCCGGGTGATAACTTTTTTAAGTCCGAAAGCGGCCCTAAACCTCGTAATGTAAATAGCGACTATTACGCTAAAAAGGCTTAATGTGACGCACACCATAATTAAAACCTCGGATCGAAACTAGGTTATCCCGACAGGCAGCCGACATAAGTTCAGCGTGCACTATGTCGCTTCCGGGGAATAACTTGTTTGTCCGAACACTAACCTTAAAGCTGTATACCCACTCGCAATGTAAATAGCGCATAATATGCTAAATAGGCTGTAGGTGACGCCGGACCTAATTAAACCCCCGGCCGCAACTACATTGGCCCGACATGCAGCCGTCGAGAGTTCAGCGTGCAATAGGTCGTTTCCGGTGAATAACTCTTTTTTGTCCGAAAGCGACCCTTAAAGGTTCATATTCGCTCGCCATCTCAATAGCTCCTTATACGCTAAATAGCCGACCCTATTTAAACCCCCGGGTCGAAACTAGGTAAGCCCTACAGGCAGCCAACGCCAGTTCAGCGTGCGATATGTCGCTTTCCAGGGATAACTCTTGTTTGTCCGAAAGCGGCTCTTATACACACTTGCCATGTACATAGCGCCTAACCCGCAAAATAGGCTGTTTGTGACGCCGACCTTAATTAAAACCCGGGCCGAAAATAGATCAGCCCGACATGCAGCCGAAGTGAGTTCAGCGTGCACTAGGTAGCTTCCGGTGGGATTACTCTTGTTTGCCGAAAGCAGCCCTTAAAGGTGCATACCAACTCGCCATGTAAATAGCGCCTCATGCGCTAAATACGACGTTGTATACGTTGTAGGTTTTATACGACGCCAACCCTTATTAAAACCCCGGGCCGAAACTGGATCAGCCCGACAGGAAGCCGACGGGAGTTTAGCGGGCACTAGGTCGCCTCCAGGAGATTACTCTTGTTTGTCCGAAAGCGGCCCGTAAAGGTGCATACCCACTCGCCATTTTACGTCTTATAGGCTAAAAAGCCTGTATGTGACGCCGTCTCTTATAAAACCCAGGTTAAAAACTGGATCAGCCCGACAGGCAGCCGACGTGAGTTCAGCATGCACTAGGTCACTTCCGGGGTATAACTCATGTTTGTCCGAAAAAAGGCCCTTAAAGGTTCATGACAACTCGTCATGAAAGTAGCGCATAATACGCTTAATATGCAGTTTGTGACGCCGACCCTATTAAGACCACGGGCCAAAACAAGGTCAGCTAAACAGGCAGCCGACCGAAGTTTAGCTTATATTAGGTCACTTCAGGGGAATAAGTCTTTTTTGTCCGAAAGGGGCCCTTAAAGGTGCATACCCACTCGCCATGTAAATAATGCATAATAAGCGAAATAGGCTGTAGGTGACGCCGACCCTAATTAAAACCAAGGGCCGAAACTAGATCAACCCGACATGCAGCCGACGGGAGTTCAACTTGCACTTGGTCGCTTGCGGGTGATAACTCTTATTTGTCCGAATGCGCCCCTCATGTTCCATACCCACTCGCCATGTAAATAGTTCATAATGCGCTATTTTAATAAGGGTCGAAGTCACCTTAAGCCAAAACACAGGGCCGAAATTAGATCAGCCCGACAGGCAGCTAACGGGAGTTCAGTGTGCACAAGGTCGCTTCCGGGGGATAATTCCTGTTTGTCCGAAAGGGGCCCTAAAATGTACATACTCACTCGCCATGTAAATAGAGCATAATACGCTTAATAGGCTGTAGGTGACGCCGACCCTTATTAAAACCCCGGGCCAAAACTAGATCAGCCCGACAGGCAGCCATCGAGATTAAAGCGTGCACTAGGTCGCTTCCGGGGGATAACAGCCGAAACTAGATCAGACCGACTTTCAGCCGTCGGGAGTTCAGCCTGCACTAGGTCGGATCCGGGGTATAACTCTTGTTTGTCCGAAAGCTGCCGTTATAGGTGCATATCCACTCACAATGTAAATAGCTCATTATACACATAATAGGCTGTATGTGACGCCGACCCTAATTAAAACCTCGAGCCGCAATTAGTTTATCCTGATAGGCAGCCGACGTGAGTTAAGCATGCACTAGTTCGCTTCCGTGGGAAAACTCTTGTTTGTCCGCAAGGGGCCCTTAAATGAGCATGCCAACTCTTAATATAAATAGAGCATAATACGCTAAATAGTCTATATGTGACATCGACCCTTATTAAAACCCCGGGCCGAAATTAGAACAGTCCGAAAGGCAGCCGACGGGAGGTCAGCTTAAACAAGGTCGCTTCCGGTGTATAACTCTTGGTTGTCTTAAAGGGGCTCTTAAAGGTGCATGCAAACTCGTTGTGGAAATGGCTTGTCAATAGCCTGCTAAACAGGCTGTATATTTTATCCTATTTAAATTTTGCTAAAAATGCAAAATAGGTTGAGCATTTAGTATGATGCTATTTAGCCTGAAAAGTCTGATATGCTTCTTATAAGGCTAAATAATTATGTTTCGACCTATTTAATTAACTCGCTAGGTAGACTGAATAGGCTGCTCAATAGGCTTAAAGTGAATAATAGGATGTTTGTCTCCACCTATTTTATAAGAGTTCTTTAAAGCTAAATAGACTGAATAGGTTTTCTAAATAGTCAAATATGAGGTATGTTTCAACCTATTTCATAAATTGTTAAATAGACTAAATTAGCAGGAAAGGCTGCTTAATAGGCTTAAGAGGCTAAAAAGAATGTATGTTTAAATACATATACTTAACTTGCAATATTGGCTTTATAGGCGGAACATACTGCTAAAGATGCTAATAAGAACGTATTTTTCAGCATATGTACCAAACTTGCTAAATAGGCTAAATAGGCTGAACAGGCTGCTTAATATGCTAAATATGCTTAGTATGATGCATTTTCCAACCAATGTACTGAGCTTGTTAAATAGGCTATATAGGCTGAAAACGCCCTTAAATTGGCTATATAGACTAAATAGGATGCATGTTTCAACCTATGTACTAGACTTGTTAAATAGGCAAATAGGCTGAAAATGGTGTTAAATAGACTAAAAAGGCTAAATAGGATTCATGTTTTAACCTATGTACTAAACTTGTAGGCTAAATAGGCTGAATAGGGTGCCAAATAAGCTAAATAGGCTCATTATGATGCATGTGTCAACCTTTGTACTTAACTTGCTAAATAGGCTAAATATGCTGAAAAGGGCACTAAATAGGCTAAATAGGATGCATGTTCCAACCTACCGGTATGTACTTAACTTGTTAAATAGGCTAAATAGGCTGAAAAGGATGCCAAATCAGCTAAATAGGCTCAATATGGTGCATGTGTCAACCTTTTTTTGCACTTAACTTGCTAAATAGGCTGTATAGGCTGAAAAAGGTACTAAATAGGCTAAATAGGATGCCTGTGTCAAGCTATGTACTAGTTTTGTTAAAAAGGCTAAATAGGCAGAAAATGGTGCTAAATAGGCTAAACAGGCTAAATAGGATGCATGTTTTAAACCTATGTAATAGACTTGTAAAAGGGCTAAATAGGAAGAAAAGGCTGCTAAATATGCTAAAAAGCCTAAATAGGATGCATGTGTTAACCTGTGACTAAACTTGTTAAATATGCTAAATAGGCAGAAAAGGTTGCTAAATAGGCTAAATAGGATGCATGTGTCATCCTATGTACTGAACTTGTTAAATAGGCTAAAATGGCTGAAAAGGGTGTTAAATAGGCTATGTAGGCTAAATAGGATGCATGGTTCAATCCATGTTCTAAACTTGCTAAATAGGCTAAATAGGCTTGAGAGGGTGTTAAATAGGACAAATAGGCTAATTATGATGCATGTGTCAACCTATTTACTTAACTTGTTAAATAGGCTATATATGCTGAAAAAGGTGCTTAATAAACTAAATAGGCTAAATAGAATGAATGCTTTAACCTATGTACTAAACTTACTAAATAGGCTTAATTGGCTAAATAGGGTGCTAAATAGGCAAATATGCTAAATAGGATGCATGTGTCAACCTATGTACTTAACTTGTTAAATAGGCTAAAAAGGCTGTAAAGGGTACTAATTGGGCTAAATAGGATGCATGTGTCAACCTATGTACATGTACTAAACTTGTTAACTAGGCTAAATAGGCTGAAAAGGGTCCTAAATAAGGTAAATAGGATGCATGTTTCAACCCATGTACTAAACTTGCTAAATATGCTGAAGAGGGTGCTAAATAGGCTAAATAGGATTCATGTGTCAACCTATGTACTTAACTTGTTAAATAGGCTAAATAGGCTGAACAGGGTGCTAAATAGGCTAAATAGGCTTAATATGATGTATGTTATAACATATGTACTAACCTTGCTAAATAGGCTAAATAGGGTGCATGTATCAACGCATGTACTTAACTTGTTAATTAGTCCAAATTGGCTGAAAAGGGTGTTAAATAGGCTAAAAAGGCTAAATAGGATGAAAGTTTTAACCTATGAACTAAACTTGATAAATAGGCTAAATAGGCTGACTTCACACACGTTTCAGCCCGATAGGCAGTCGACGGCTGGTCAGCGTGCACTAGGTCTCATCCGGGGGATAACTCTTGTTCGTCCGAAAGGGGCCCTTAAAGGGGCATGCCCACTCACAGGCAAAATGTCGCGTAATACGCTAAATAGGCTGCACCTGACTCCGATCCTAATTAAAAGTCCCGGCCGAAAGTAGTTTAGCCCGATAGGCAGTCGACGGCTGATCAGCGTGCACTAGGTCGCTTCCGGGGGATAACTCTTGTTCGTCCGAAAGGGGCCCTTAAAGGGGCATGCCCACTCACACGCAAAATGTCGCGTAATACGCTAAATAGGCTGCACCTGACTCCGATCCTAATGAAAAGTCCAGGCCTAAACTAGTTCAGCCCGATATGCAGTCGACGGCTGGTCAGCGTGCACTAGGTCGCTTCCGGGGGATAACTCTTGTTCGTCCGAAAGAGGCCCTTAAAGGGGCATGCCCACTCACAGGCAAAATGTCGCGTAATACGCTAAATAGGCTGCACCTGACTCCGATCCTAATTAAAAGTCCCGACCGAAACTAGTTCAGCCCGATAGGCAGTCGAGGGCTGGTCAGCGTGCACTAGGTCGCTTCCGGGGGATAACTCTTGTTCGTCCGAAAGGGACCCTTAAAGGGGCATGCCCACTCACAGGCAAAATGTCGCGTAATACGCTAAATAGGCTGCACCTGACTCCGATCCTAATTTAAGTTCCGGCCGAAACTAGTTCAGCCAGATAGGCAGTCGAGGGCTGGTCAGCGTGCACAAGGTCTCATCCGGGGGATAACTCTTGTTCGTCCGAAAGGGGCCCTTAAAGGGGCATGCCCACTCACAGGCAAAATGTCGCGTAATACGCTAAATAGGCTGCACCTGGCTCCGATCCTAATTAAAAGTCCAGGCCGAAACTAGTTCAGCCCGATAGGCAGTCGACGGCTGGTCAGCGTGCACTAGGTCGCTTCCGGGAGATAACTCTTGTTCGTCCGAAAGGGGCCCTTAAAGGGGCATGCCTACTCACAGGCAAAATGTCGCGTAATACGCTAAATAGGCTGCACCTGACTCCGATCCTAATTAAAAGTCCCGGTCGAATCTATTTCAGCCCGATATGCAGTCGACGGCTGGTCAGCGTGCACTAGGTCGCTTCCGGGGGATAACTCTTGTTCGTCCGAAAGGAGCCCTTAAAGGGGCATGCCCGTTCACTGGGAAATGACGCATACGAGAAATAGCTATATAGGCTGCATGCACGGGGCCGACCCTAATTTAAAGTCCCGGCCGAAACTAGTTCAGCCCGATAGGCCGTCGACGGCTGGTCAGCGTGCACTACGTCGCTTCCAGGGGATAAATAGGCTAAATAGGATGTGTATGTCTACGTATGTACTAAACTTGCTAAATAGGCTTAAAAGGCTGTTAAATAGGCTATATAGACTAAATAGGATGTATGTTTTGACCTATGTACTAAAATGTTTAAATAGGCTAAAAAGGCTGAAGAGGCTGTTAAATAGGCTAAATAGGCTAAATAGGATGTATATTTCAACCGATGTACTAAATAGGCTAAATAGAATGTATATTTCAACCGATGTACTAAATAGGCTAAATAGGATGTATATTTCAACCGATGTACTAAATAGGCTAAATAGGCTAAATGGGCTAAATAGGCTAACTTCACACACGTGTTCTCGTGTTACAATTAGTTGGGGCGTCATGCAAAGTCTGTGCGACTCGCCAATGCAAGCGCGCCTGTTGCCAGTAGTATCGGAGTATATTGTGTTGTTTTTTTCTTTACTGAACGTTAATGTTGTAATCGGCTTAAATCGACATTTCTAATAACTAAGTCAAGTAGTTTTGTTAACAATAATTTAAACGAATTTATGCTGTAAATAAGAATAACACTCGGATTGAGTTTAACCGAATATACAAAGTTAACTTATTTAATTAGTGATCATGAAAACGATTATTAGAAATAAGACATAACCATATAGTGAAACATATCATGAATTTAAAAGTAATTTTCATCGTGAAATTACAAACTATTTTACAGCCCATACATATTTAAAGCCTCTCAACATTGTTTCCCATATGTTAAAGCCTAGTTGAGAAAGAAAAGCATGTTAAGTGGCTTTATGTTCACCTTGGCCTCTTAGTCTTTGTGTATTTTGCATTGTTTGTGTCTAACTAATTGTAAGACAGATAGGCTTTACTAAAGGTTGAAATTCAAACAATTTCCTCACAGAAGATGTAAAATGCCCATGACTGCAGCGATATTGAAATATCTTGTTATCGAAGCAAAGCAAATGAGATTCATTGACGAGCTTATTGACGCTAATGGGATATTAGATTTCGCAAACGTGCACATCTTTTATCAATTAAATTTGAAAAAAAAGTTATCCAGTCAAACAAGCACAAATTTCCAGCTTATAAGTTGTAAATGCAGTTAATTCGCTGTTTCTAAGTTCATTTCTGGTTAAGTATAAGCAAAAAAGACAATTATTGAAGGACAACTTTGAGACGCGCAAATTCTGAATATCACTCAACGGGAATCCTTCAGACATAAATTATCAGCGCGTTTGACCGAGATTTTCTTATATCCAGAGTAAACAAAAAAATCAATAGGATATACACAATTGGGCATGCATACTATGGACAAACTAATTTCGAACGATATTAATAATGTATCTTTGTTTAATTGGGCTTTTAACCATACATTTCCGTATGGTTTCTATGTGGATAGAATAGTATAGTGTTAACAATTGAATCAATACATGGATAATTGTCCTATTTAGTACATAAACAATAAATAATGTAAACGATACAATGATACACCGTATTGCATTGAATTCACACAACACGAACCTAAATCAATATTCCCCTAAATCCAACAAATATCCTCTATATATTATTTATTTATTCGCATTCCCATTTTAAATTATCTTCACAAAGGTGAAATGGTTCTCTGTATGTTGCTAGGTTACGGTCATATTGCTCCAAAGACGTTCGAAGGTCATCTGGTGACCATATTCTACGCCATGATAGGCATTCCAATGACGCTTTTGTGTCTGTCCAACATGGGCGAAATCCTCAGCGACTGCTTCCGGCTTCTTTACAAGCATTTGTGTCAGCTGTTAACCTGGATGTGTTGTCCACCTGAGGACAGTTTCACAAAGCGGCGTAGTACGACCCCATCCAAGATGGCACAGTCTAGATCGGGATCAACGGTTCAAACCTTTGAACTTAATCCTTTGAAAGTACGACCAGATGAGGGCGACTCAAACACGCTAAAGGTCGCCCGACCGATCCAGCCAATGACGAGGAAGCACAGACGTCAAAATAATCCAAAAGTAGAAGTCGATCATCTAGTCCGACAGGCAGTGAAGCAAAAAGTGAAATTAATATCGTTATTGAAGACTACGACAGAGAACAGGAAACGGAAACGATTAAAACTGAACAGATTCGCGCACCGATTTTTGTAAGTTTGCTTATAATAGCTATTTACATTTTTAGCGGGGCAATTATGTTTTCCCTGTGGGAAAACTGGGACTATTTGGAGGGTTCCTATTTCTGTTTCATAACCCTGAGTACGATTGGCTTCGGAGACTACGTGCCAGGTTCGATAAGCCGAACGGACAGCGCGGACAGTAGGAACAAGCTGATCATGTGCTGTGTGTATCTGTTGTTTGGCCTGTCTGTCATTGCAATGTGCTTCAACCTTATGCAAGAGGACGTTCGTGCAAAGTTTCGCTGGTTAGGCGTGAAAATCGGTCTGCTAGACCACGTATAAAAAGGTGTTGCTCTAAAAACGACTAAGAATGGTGTCATGGTTTAATGCATTTGAGAGCATGTGAAGAAACACACTGGTTCACGATTCTGTAAATAATTACAGGTTTTTGAATAATTTTCATTCTTTTAAATAATTTATTTTTCTAAGTCAATTATGTCTTGCACAAAATAAGTTCAGCTACGTATGTGCACGGCAGCGTTTCGCACGTGTGAGAATGTTCAAAAAAATGTTAATTTAGTGACGATTGTACAGTCCGTTAAGCATTAGCCTAATTTGAAAAAGCAACCTTATGCGTTATGTGATGAGTTATTATTAACGAATGGGTCACTGAACGTGTCGTAAGTGATAATCACTCGCGATTGTTTAATGATTTGCAGGAAAGCGTTATAAGTGATCACGAAAAGATAAGTCTCAAAAATAAGAAGCGGACGATTGTTGAGTATTAATGCACAGAGAATATAAATTCATAAGGCACTTACTAGTATTAAGTAATACGGCAAAGACGAATATATGGTGATAAGGAACGGACTGTTATAAAGTAATACGGCAGAGACGAATATATAGTGATAAGGCACGGACTGTTATAAAGTAATACGGCAGAGACGAATATATAGTGATAAGGAACGGACTGTTATAAAGTAATACGGCAGAGACGAATATATAGTGATAAGGA